>NC_035446.2:158562483-158862483 GCF_002127325.2 Helianthus annuus | reverse complement strand
CAGAAGGTGCTTTTTTTCTTTTATAAATTCTTCGTTCGCGAATTCCCATCTTTCGGGATCGATCTTTCTGATGATGAAGATTAATTCAAAGCTGGAGTTCGTTTCAGTCATGCGCACGTAGTGATTAGTTTGTTATTTGAATTCAATAAAAGGGTAAACGGATAATGTCTTAGCCTTTACCTAGTCTTTTGGATCTGCAGCTTTTATCCTACTTTTTCTAGTATTTAAATAAGTCCTCTCTCATTATGTAATGCATGCATTGATGATAACTACCATCAAACTCCAAACATTTCCATCTCAATTCTAGTTTTAGGAAACAACAAATCTTACAAGTTAGAATGATGAAATATAATCAACCCGAACCAACCCGGACCTGTTTCAACCCGATAAAATTGCCCCTTGATGTACAATCTCTCTCTCTCTCTTTTTTTTTAAAAAGCATTTTTTTAACAAAACTGACCCGACCCGACCCGAAACCCGTTCTAACCCGGACCCGTTTCAACCCGAACCCGTTCTGACCCGAACCCGTTCCGACCCGAACCCGTTCCGACCCGAACCAAAACAACCCTTTCTTTAATCGACCCGTTTTGACCCGAACCCGTTCTGACCCGAACCCGTTTTGACCCATGACCCAACCCGACCCGACCCGACCCGTTTGCCAGGTCTAGATTATATACGGAACCAAAAGATGCCATAGACTTAAAAGGCCACTTGAAACTGACTTCAGATATCATATTACACAATCATTAGACTTACCAGCACCCATTGCTTCAGTCATGTTTGTACTGTAAACATCAGATTTCTCCTCATCTTTGGCATCTTCCGTGTTTGCACTAGGTGTGGGGCTAGACGTTGCCTACATAATCAAACACATTATGATAGATAACAATCACACCATGTTTTTACTAGAAAACTAAATTCCTAGTTAAGCTTTCCTGTGCATGTAGTTACCCATAGGTTAGCTGCTGTATATAGATAGAAGAATAATGCAGCTACCAAAGGTTACGAATATAACAGCCACAATTATTTTTGACAAGATAAATGTAGAAAAATCTACATTCTCTCTCGCAACAGAAATTCACTCTTATCCTAAACATCTTAATGTCCCTTACAAATGCACAACATGGATATCTTCAAAGATATCCGTTTTACTTTTATATAACAAATAATTGCATTTATAATTTAAAATGACGGTACGGCTATCAAAATGAAATCAGTAACTCTAACGTCTGCCAACTAAAGTATATTTATCTATGCTAACATATAGCATTGTGAAAACATGCATCTATAAAACAAAATCCCACCTTTGCAACAACTATCACAGACTGACAAACTCCAAAAAGTTAAAACTGCTCTCATGATTATCACTACTAAGTACTAAGTGTTTATTAGAGTGCTCAGTAACCCAGTACCATCATCCTCATAACCCAAAGTTCAAGCAGGCAAGCACAATTCTACGAAATGAAACCAAACCAACCTACGCTCGATTGGAAAAATTTTGTCCCAAAGGAATAGATGGATCCAACTTGGTGATTTTAGTGTCATCTAGCTATTTTATTAAATTGCATTTACTTAAGACCAATGAGAAATCATAGTCAAAGATCAAACAAGTTTGATAGTGTGGAGTGCACACTTGTTTGAGAATGCTATGGTTTCACTTTCACACCCGAAATTGCTTTGGATAAGCATGTGTAAAACTGAAGTTAAATGCCATTAGGCAGTTATAACCGCTTAGCGGTTTCCCCTGGATTTGATAGCTAGTATTTGGTCATTCTAAGGGTACACGAATTCCGACAGATTACCAACACTAGTTCTGGATTTCTCTCAAGAATTATCCGATTGAATTTTCGTGAGTACAAGCAAAATAATTCAACCTGAAAGTGTTATACACAATTTTAGAGATATCATCCAAGTGTTGACGATTGAAAGCCAATCAAACTCCAACACAACTAACCTAACCGCATGAAACGAGATGTTACTTTTTCACAGTTCAGTATAGCAATCACGGAGTATCCTCAACTTTCCACGAGATTCAACATAAACAATAAACGCACAAATTCAACAAAACATACACACTAATCAAATTAATTAGTCTTACCTTAACCACACAACTTTTCCGAAGATCTGTACAAATCACCAATCCCTGTCATGATGACAAACACGCAAAATTACACAACGAATACATACACACGAAAACACTCACATAGGTTTTACCTTCATATTCACAAAGATCGGATAATTTGTAGATTTGCATTTGAAGGTGCATAAAGAAGGCAAGGCTGAATAGGATCTGGTAAACGTAAAATAAGTAAATAATCATAGTGAATTTTATACAATTTAAGATGAACAAAACTGATTGAAACAAACCTTGAAACATTTGTGAGGCAATTCATTTTGTTAAATCTAAGTGTGCATAAATCAATCACTCTGAATGATTAAAAAGCAGGTGTAGTGAGTGAGAGGTGGAGAGACAACGATATCGTTGGGTGTCTGTTTTTGATATTTTCGTGTATTTATACATGGTGGGTCCGGTGGGATAGTGCTACCAAAAAGGGGTCACCTTTTCAGTGATTCTCGGAAATGCCATTCACGAGTTCACGTACTTCATCTGAAAAAGGAACTGGGCCTTGCACATTGGATATGGGCCTTCTCGCCCACGGCCCACTTTCTCTGAATTAGATTTGTTATCACTCTTTTCTAAATTAAAGTGTGAGAAGAAATTTATAGGATCATTAATGTGTTTTATACTAAATAAACATATCGGTGATTTAAGCTCGAAAGTTAACTTGATAGTCACAAGCACAGCTTTTAGAATAAGTTAAACAAATGGTCTTTTAATTGGATTTAAAATCAATGTTAGTATGTCAAACATATAATATTCGAGTCATTTCAACTTCATTCATCTTTTCGTTCCTTTCGGGAAGGAGTGTCCGTCTGATGTTACGGAGAGGGAGGGGTGCGTTTGTGAGCATCCGTAAGGTCGTGAACAGGGGCGCAACATAGTGGGGGCAGGAGGGCCCCCCCCCCCCCAATTGAACTTTTCGCATAGTACCGGAGGAGAATGTAGTTTTCATATAGAAAATTTTGGGTGTATACATTTTCGACCCCCCGGTTTTATAGAATTTTTTTAGTATATACGTTTTCGACCCCGGGTCAGAAATCTCAAGCTTCGCCACTGGCCATGAAGGATTGTGTGAGGGGGAGGAGGAGGCAACCGCCAAAGTGTAGGAGAGGGGATATGTGAGCCATATTGATAATCTTATATATCGTTCTATATTTCATTTCTCATGAGACCTTCATCACCATCGTGACCGAAAGCCAAATTGAAACCTTAACCACCACCACAACACCTCCTTGCATCAAGACCACACCACACCCGAATAGAATCACCCATACACAGGTGTAGAATCGACTTGAGTTTCGGTTTCTATTGTGTTTAGGTTTGTTCCAATTTGTTTTGATTCAATATGAGCATAGGTAAGTTGGTGGGGGTGGTGGTGGTGGGGTTGGAACAGTTTGTGTGGCTCTTGTTTTGCCTTGGCACTGATCAGTGGCTTCTTGAGTAACCCATGACATCCAATCGAGCTTTACAAAAGCCCATATTGAAAGCTAGAGATTTCTGAAGAATTTCACAGACCCAATCTTTTTAAAGAGCTGGGTGGTGGAATTGAATTTGAAGCCGTCTGCAATGATAAAAGTGTCAAACAAGTCAGGGTTAGCTGCCCATTAGCTGCTCAAGATAGGCTAGCTAAAAGCTAGTATCAGGCCAAGCTTAAGCTTGTTAATGAATGTGCTGGAGCCCAAGCTTGATTAGACTCACGAGCCTAAATATAATAAAATTTATTTTAAGTAGTATAATATATAATAATCACATAACAAAAATTGTTATATACGTAATTATGATAAAAAACAACTAAACTTGGACACCATTGTTGCTTAACTTGGCTACTCCTTCCCTGTATGTGTGTGTCTCACCCTGTAACCAAAACTGTTAATAAAATTCATCTTAAAAAGACTAACCATTCGTGCAAAGGCTCCAACTTTAACCTGAGATTATAAGTGAAATTAGTTAGATATATCTTAAACTCTAAAGAAAACACTATTTATTAACTATCAAGATAAGTGAAGAGAAAGCTTACATTAATTATCAAGCTGATGAGACTTGATATATTTTCATTTCCAAATCATGTCCCCTAAGAATTGAAGAGCTGGGACACCTCTGATTTCTACATCAACAAGAGGCGCCTGCACCAGAAGCAAACTAGACAGCTCTGGATCATCCCGGATCATATCAAGTGCCCGTGTCTGGTCCTGAAATATTATTTACAATGTGTAATTACTAATTAGACTAATTGAATCGGTTAAGCCTCTATTTATGAAACAATTTCAACCCATTTATATAAAAATTGATCAATATGGGTTACATGTTAGTGCCAATCTTTATCGTAAAATCACGATCAACGGAAAAGTCAAAGCTATCAATAAGTTCTTTGACTCCGAATTTCCAACATTATTATTTACATTGTATAACAAAACCATTTTGTATAATTTCTCATATCGTCCTGCTGTATTAGAATTTGACGAACCGTAATTATTATAATATAATTTTGATTTTTTTGAAACCGTGTATTAAACATAATAATAAGAGAACATCTGTACCTTCCTTTTCATAGCACAAAATTTGCAGTCAGAAGCAGACGGGGGAAGAATTTGATTAACAATGAGCCTCTTGACAGGAACATTTTCCTTCGTAAGTGAAGCGCGCAACCTTGATGATTCATTGATTGCCATTACCTTTAAAAAACAGAACGAAAGTAACAAGGAAATTCAACTCAATATAGTGTTTCAACTGCATAAAAAGAATTATCTTTTGAGTAAACTAATCTTGTTTCGGTATAGTTCACTTGCTAAAACAAGTTCTAGTTTTGAATTTTTAATCTATTACGCTAAAACAAACAGAACTTGAGAAGCCAGTCAGGAGTTGCCAGATAAAAGGGAAAAAACTGAATTTTGAGGTTAATTGTAAAATTATCCAATAATCAAATTAGGGTTTCTTTAAATGGATTGGTGTTCTCTTCAAGGTTCTTAGGTGTTCGTGTTTGACTATCATTTTCAGGATTATCTGATTCACATTCCTGAAGTCGCACTAACCAGTTTGAAAATGCACACCCAAACGCCCCCTTTCAATAAAAAAAAACATAAAAGAGGTTCTAAAATCGGTTTTTAAGTGCGCACAAATGTTATTTTGAGAGTTGTGTTTTGAGTTATCTTATCTTGTATTGGAATAACTTGCTTCACTAAGATGGTGTTTGTTTTTAAAGAGGTAAAAGGTCTGCAGTCTGCGGACCACATCTGCAGGCATCTGCAGGAGAAGAAGAAGAGGTGGACCAAATGTCTGCAGTCTGCAAGGAGAAGAGGGTTTGTTTTTTTTACATAAAAACCTCTTCAACACACACACAACACACACTGCAGACCTTCTCCTCTCTCTTGTCTCTCTCTCTGCCTTCATCTACCACCACCACAACCACAACCATCCGCCACCACCACGTCGGCTACCACCACCGCCACCAGCACCGCCATCAAAACCCACCACCACCGCCGATCTCTCTCTCTTCTTTCCCTCTCTCTCTCTCCTGTCGCCCCCCCCCCCTCTCTCTCTTCGTTCCACCACCGCCATCAAACCCACCACCGCCATCAAAACCCACCACCACCGCCGATCCCTCTCTCTTCTTTCCCTCTCTCTCTCTCCTGCCGCCCCCTCTCTCTCTACGGTCTCTCTCTAAAAAAAACCCTAAATTCATACCTAGAGATGTGCGGGAGACGGTGGAGTCCTCGAGGTGGTGGGGGTGCGGCTGGAGATGTGCGGGAGACGTCGGAGGTGGCGGCGGTCTGGAGGTGGCGGCGGTCTGTGGAGCAGGAGAAGGGTGGAGGAGGAGAAGGGTTCTCTGTGTTTTCAAAATGTGGAGGAGAAGAGGTTGTGCAGACCTTAGAAGACATTGATTCATGTCTGTATGAAGAAGAGGTCTCGCGGACCTTTTTTTAATGAAAGGTCTGCGAGAAAACAAACAAGCTGCGGACCCTTATGTCTGCGCGTGGTCTGCGCGGCGCAGACATAAGAGGTTCTGAAGTGCTTCTAGCAAAAAACAAACACCACCTAAAAGAATAATACTATATTCACAACAGAAAATACATTTTAACCAAAATAAATATGGAACTTAACTAAGGCTTTCACAGTTCAGAACAGCTTGACCTATTTTCCTTAAAATGGGTCTATTTGGGTGGTCTTCAATCTCCAAGACTCCAAACAGTCGAATCGAAAAAACTTTACTGTTAGCTAGATATAAATTGGTCAAGGGGTCGGCCAGGTCAACATCAAACAGGTTGACAGTCATCTAAAGAATTTTCAAATGCTTAAAACCTCCTAAATTGCCCATAATAACTATTTATAACGTCTAAAGAAAAGAACAAAAAAGAGTTGACAAGTCAGCCTAATCCGTCCCGAACCATATAGAACATTACCCGTTTTGACATGTTACCCAAACCCACCCATGTTGCCTCCTCTAAAAAGCTAATCAAATCGAACTGAACCGTTTACAGTTCTAGATATGTGTAGGGTGTATTACCGTAGGAATTGTCACTATAACAAATTCTGTTGAATCGGTATCGCGAAAAAGCTCGCGTACTTTAATCATCCTCTCCCTTAGTTTCTCCAGCTTATCAGACTACATGATCATGAAAAAGAAAAAAAAAATTAATTTATCACTCTTGTGAAATATATTTGCAACTACAATTTCATTAAACGACAATGCTTACAGCATCTTGACGGGTTTCTTCTTGCCCAAATACATTTTTAATGGCTGAAGTAGCAGATGATATTTTCTGCCTAAGCTGTAACATGCAAATTTGTAAATGAGAATATTAACAGAAATTTTATCAACAATTTTTTTTTGCAATGATAATAGAAACTTAAGGCAAACAGTGAACTTTTTTTAATTTACTTTACCTTCAGTATCTTTCCAATCGATGCATCCAAGAAATCAGGCAATGACAAAAGCCGCAGTGTATGACCCTGTAAGCACATCATATTATGTTCAACACATAGTTATTAAAGGCGCTAAGCGCACTTAAGGCGCATAGGCCTCGCCTGGGGCCTAGGCGCAAAGCGCTAAAAAAGCGAGGGCCTGAAAAAAATTAAGCGCATGATGAAAAAAAGTTAAGCTATATTATGTATTAGGAAAAGAATACTATTCTTCAAATAAAACAAACAATATCTATTATATAAAACTATATACCGTCTATTTAGAACCAAAAGTTCTAAAAATATTAGTGTATTAGTGTAGAAAAGTAGTTTTCCTTAAATAAAAGTAGAAATCTGGCTAGAATCTTGTCGGAATTTGGAGAATTTGGCCGGAAACTCTCCGGAATCTAGGAATCTCGCCGGAATGTGCGCCTGAACCATCACCTAGAGAATTAAAGCGCAATTTCCTCGACTTAAAGCGCAACTAACTCGCCTCACCTGAAAAATGGGCCTAGGCGCAAGAGGCGATGGTTTTTAACAACTATGGTTCAACAAACTTCCTTTTAAAGACGAACATAATACTTTAGAAGAAAAAGAAGAAAAAAAAATAACCGTTTTACTTACTGTGGGTGCAGTATCGAAAACTATACGCGTAAACATGCTATACTCTTGCGATTCAAGAAATTGTATAACCTGTCAAAAGATTTAGGTGATCAACAAGACTTTTTTTATTATTAGGTAGATAAACAAAGTAGACAAACCTTATTAGTGATTATAAGTCAATACCTTAGAAATTGCAATAGCTTCATCTAAACCAGGAGGAGGTGTGTCTAATAGCTCCCCTAGCTTCAGCTCACCTAACTGTAATCGATCAACGATTAAAAAAAATATCGCAAGTCAAATATTTTTAAAAAAACTAAGCCAGGCAAACACAGCATTTACAAACGAGAACTTAGAGGTGGCAAATTGCAGCCCGTATATGTGAAAACTGATCAATTTGGGATATATTTGACGGCGAAAAGATCCGATGTGTAAAAGACAAAAGTTAAAAGAAACTTTAGCTAAAAACAAAACGGTTCGAATGGTTTAAAAGTCCCCCAAAGCATACCCAAGTTTTTAAAACCTCCAAAAATTCATAAAAAAATGGATCATTATGTTACTTATAGTTTTTATAATCATGTTTAGTAGATTAACTATTTACGAAATCCAACAAAGATTAAAAAAGGGTTTGAAGGTCAATCCGACCCATTTTGACCCACAATATTAAGATAGAAAAAAACAGAAGGAAAAACACATCAAAATGGAAACACTAAAGTAAAATTTAAAAAAATAAAAAAAGGTTAAAAATATATGATTAGGTGTTTTACTTGATCAGCAAGCATTCCAAGACCCATGCCATCCATGAAATCTTTAACTCCGGTTCCACCATTCTTCTTGCTTACATCACGAAACTCGTCTCTTGCTTTCTCGGGATTTATCTGTCACAAGGTCATCAGTAGCATTTAAACATGCATACACCAATTAAAATGACGATTTTATATATAAACTGAAAAATAAGGCATTAAAACAAATGATTTATCATACAAACCTCCAGAGCAAAGAGAGGAGAAAGAGGTCCTTCAACAGGTACAAGAGTCCCGCCAGTCAAATCCTAAAACACAAAGATGCAGATAAAAATACAATTTTCAACCCGAACCCTTACCCAACCTCTGATATTATTTAATCACACAAGCCGGGGCATAAAATGTATGCATTACCTGGGCAAAGGAGTCACTTAAAGAGTGTGCAGGATCGGTTGAAACCACAAGAGTTGGATGACCATTATTTGCAAATTTCACAGCAAGTGAAGCAGCGCAGCTCGTTTTACCAACACCACCTTTCCCGCCAAGCATGTAATACTTTCTTTGAGTTCCGGATACCATTTCATCAAACTCTGCTGTGGTTTCAGCAGGAGCTACAGCGGATCTCACTGCAGTGAAGTTTTTAACATCATGGTTTTCCTCTATAGTTTAGCATACTCTAAATATGTTTGAACAATACGAGACTTATATGTTATACGAAAGTTATAATCGTTAAATTGTTTTATATCTCTTAATTGGTTATAAAATTAAAAGAGTAAACTTCTGTTTTGCTCCCTGTGGTTTGGTCACTTTAACGGTTTTGCTCCAAACCTTTAAAAATAGCCATTTTACTCCCTGATGTTTCGTTTTTTTTTTGCCAGTTTGCTCCCCGCCTCTAACTCCATCCAAATTGTTTGTTTTTCCATTTTGCTCCCCGCAGGGAGCAAACTGGCAACAAAACCAAAACATCAGGGAGTAAAATGGCTATTTTTAAAGGTTTGGGGCAAAACCATTAAAATGACCAAACCACAGGGAGCAAAACGGAAGTTTACTCAAATTAAAAATACATTACACTTAGTGAGGCTGGCTGATTTTCAATGTTCCATTAAAGGATATAAAAAAACTAACTGTATTTCCAAAATACGCATTCTTGTAATTGTAATTTGTAATTATTATTCTTGATTACAGTTTACAAAAGTTATACATATTAGGCAATCTTTGAATAAAAGTGATCATGTTTTGTTGGCAGTTGGCACTACATGGCGAAGCTTGAGATTTTCGACGGGGGTCGAAAACGTATATACCAAAAATTTCTATAAAACCGGGGGGTCAAAAACGTATATACCCAAAAATTTCTATACGAAAACTACATACCCTCCACTACTGAGCGAAAAGTTTGGGGGGTCGGCCGCCCCCTCCCGCCCCCACAAAGCTACGCTACATCATTTTAAAAGCGTCAAACATGCAGTCATTCCGATACGATGTGCCAACTATGATTTAGAAACAATTCACCTATATTTAAGGGGGTGTTTGGCATTACGTTTTGGACATGTTCTACTGACTGCCTGATTGAAGTTGTAAATTTGTAGTAATCATGTTAATTTGTTGTGGCTAATTCTAAACCAACTATTTCAACCACAGATAATAATAAGATAAACATAATCAGTCATTGTATCCAAACACAATAATAAGATAAAATTAGCCCCAATTTGGAAAAAGAGACTCAAAATTAATGGGCCACGTGGAAATCAATGAAATATCTCACCTTTAAACAACTTTCTTGATTGTTTACAGTTGGATGAACGGGAACGAACACTATAGCTGAAGATGGCGTCGAGTTTGTATGGATTGAAAGTGGTTGGATAAGAAATAAACCCGGTTCGTGGTACCGATGTTAAGCGGTTCGGTGAAAGAGGAGAAGAAGAAGAAGACATGAAGTTAGTGGCGTGATAAGATGCTGCTATTGCCATTTTGCTTCGTTTTTGGGGAAAATCTTGAAGGTCGTATGGGTTATAGGGGTGGGTGGGTTCGCAGAGAGCGCTACAGAGTTGGGAGGGGATTGTATTATGTATACCTAACCAACCAATCTCCAACTCAAGCGAGTTAGACAATGCGTTGCGGAGCCGTGAGCGTGGGTGCTAGCCACAGTGGCTCACGAACACCACAACGGCCAAGCTTCAGCGGGGCGTGAAGGTGGTGGTTGGCCTTATTGGGCAAGAATGGGAGCGTTTTGGGGTGCTATTGATGAAGTTACCATAGCAGGCTCAATTGAGGGGGAGTGGACAAGGCGTCTAATCAGCGCCATGTGTCGCAATATTAGAGGATGAATCAGGGTTGTTGCTTAAGCCACAACACATAGTCTTACACAATGTGATTGAGATAAGTCTAACGAGTTTAGTAACACAAACCATATGACACATTTAACATAGGGTCCAAAACCACGGTTTAAATGCATCATTTATTGTTTTTTTGTATACAAGGCGTAATTTATTTGTATAAATTTTATATATGTTTTATAGAATTTTAGCATCATTTACCTAAATTTAGACATGAATAAGTTTTATATGTGGTTTAAATTTAGACATAAATAATGTATCAATACAACCTACAAAGTTTGTTGTAAAACATAATAATGTACAAAATTTATCGTCTTACAAAAAGGGAAAATCGCACCATACCTATACTTTATGCTGATTTTTTGCATGAAAAGTGTACCTCACCTACACTATGTACGCCACTCGCCTTTTGTAGTCTAAAGTGCAAGACCATGCGCTTGAAATCGTCTTGCGTCTAGGCGCGTCTAATACGCACTTTTTAAAACCAATAACATGGTTGAATATAAGTAATGTAATACTACAAACGACGTGTCACGTTAACACAATTCACAAGCAAGGTTAAAAAATATGAAAACACTCACATTAACACAACTCACAAGCATGGTTAAGAAATATGAAGATAGAAATAACACGGTATAATAAAGCCTTACCAACATCTATAATCCATATTTAATTATAAAATATCTAATTATACATAACACTAACACTATGTCATTTTGAAAGGAGTCATAAATGTGTCATTTCAAAATAAACGGTTTAAGTGGGTTGAACTAGTTTAGACATGTTTTTTTTGGGACGACTAGATCACCCGGTTAGGCCTTTGGCCTTTGATCACTCAGGTCACGAATAGGAATCCCGCAGTTGGCATATTATTGACAGTTTGAACCGGTGCCACAGTTCGCCCCCCGCAAGATTCGACCATGAGACCTCCCAGGGAGGAACCCCACATAAGTGGATAAACCTTCTCACCTCCCCCAAACCAATTGGTCTGCGGATCATTGGCTTTAGACATGTGTTTTAATCGTGTCATTAACGTGTCGACCCCATTTATGACCCCAACTTGTTTACCTCAAGCATTACATATTTAACTTTGTGGTGAGTCATTTAGTGTTAACGACCCGTGTCATAAATTCTCAGCCCTCATATTTAAACTTGTTATATATTTGTATGTTAAATAATTAGATAGTTTATAATTTCATGTGGTTTATTAAAATGCCAAAATGGTTGGTTTGACGACAATCAATTACACAAATGGTTTATATGGTATCTTATATTACAGGTTTGTCGATCCATAACGGTTTCTTTTTCTACAACAAACCCCGATTCTAACAAAAGCTTCGATTGAGAGTGAATTGATACCAACTTATGATACCTCACTATGTTGTTTTTGTCAGAATCGTCTCAAAGGCATAATTCCTAGTTTCATTTTTTCTTTTTCAAAAAGTAGAGCCAAATTATCTGTCTTATTTTCAATGAATTCGATATGAGTAGCAGTAAATTCTCACGCGATTCCATCAAATCTAGGCAAACATTAGCGTCGGAGATTGCTCTGATTCTCATATGTAGGAAGCTATTCGACAATATTCTAAGGTTGGATGGTGTGGGTGAAGCCCCTTAACCCCCCCCCCCCCTTCAAATGGAGAGTTCTCATTGGTCCACCTAAGCTACAAATGGGCTCCACTCTTAACTCCCGTTTCATGCACGTCATTCTACTCATAAGATCCTCTTTGACGCCCCTGAGACGGTATTAAGGGTTTTAAAACTTCGTGGCAGGGGACACTACTCCACACCCACTAATCTAACATAGTTTATCATCTTAGATAAATTCAAAGTTACACGTCTCTCTTGAAACAAACTTGATCCACACCCACTAGTAACAAAGTTTATCATCTTAGATAAATTAAAGTTACATGTTTCTCTTGAATCAAAGTTGATTGACATCTATAAATCTCCCCCACCCTTGAAAATCTTGTGACTTAATATCTTCCACAAAGATTTCAAATGTCTCATGTCACATACATCGTTATTCTTCAAATTACCACTCAATGGCTTATATAACACTTTTGAATAAAGGCAACACTTTTAGCAACATCAAAGGTGTAAGAGTGGCAATAGCAACAATTATCTGTTGCATGTAGCATCCCCTTATGTATGCAAACAATCTCATTTATTTCAAAATTAAAAACACAAAAAACAGAAAGAATACATTATAGATATTGAAAAGGGGATATTGAAAAAGAGGGTATTGGAACTCATTTTATCGTGATGATATTAAGTGAGGGTGATAGAGAATAACGGGCACTGTGGATAATTTACATTGTTTGTTTTCCTTTCTCTTTTTTTAGTAAAGGTGAAAATAATTATTTGACATAAATTCAACATCCTTTTAAGTAAAAAGAACTAAATGTATTACCGGTCGATAAATGTTAAGAACTATATATGTAGTATTTGAAAAAAAAAAACGTATCATATTCCAAGATACCACTCGTGTAATTAACTCTATATAATAAGGTTTAATTAAGTTAATTAATGCATATGCAAATAACACTCAAATGTCCTAACACACTTTCATCATAATTTAAACCATGTTTATAAACTTTCTAAAAATACTTTCAAAGGTTAAAAATTGCAGGCCAATTTTTTTTACGTAATCTACCGGTGTAAAGTCGATTTTACTTAAATGAGTATTATTTATTAAAAGTTAAAATATGAAAAAAAAATAGTCCCTTTAAGAAGTAACATG
Source organism: Helianthus annuus (assembly GCF_002127325.2). Taxonomy (NCBI): domain Eukaryota; kingdom Viridiplantae; phylum Streptophyta; class Magnoliopsida; order Asterales; family Asteraceae; genus Helianthus; species Helianthus annuus. The sequence continues at coordinate 158,849,046 of NC_035446.2, read as the reverse complement.
AATACATGAGGCTTTATTTTAAAACTAGTAATAAGAGTTGCGCACTTTCGACGCGGGTACTTCGCAAATATTGAACGGATTAGTCCAAGCGTTATGTGATGTGTTAACCAAATGGAAACGTACGTTTTGACGTATCCGATTGAACTCAATGTATCCTATAGTTGCATTGCGATTGGATCAAAACGTAACGTAAATTAAATTTATATCGTACAATCATAACATATTATACGCGACCCGACTAACTCGGATTTATATTGTCAAGCCAAAAACTCTCTAGGAGTTAAAGTGGCATTTAAATAATTCATAAAAAGTTAAGTGGTTAAAAATTGCATTTTCTAAACTTAAAGATAAAATTTGATAAAGTTTTGGGGTGAGAATGAAACTATAACAAAGTTAGGGCTGAAAAGGAAACTACCACAAAGTTGGGGTGTCAAAAGCAAACTATTTGTAAAATGAAGTAGTAGTTTAGGGACTAAATTTGTCATTTTATAAAACTTTAAGGTACCAAAGTTAAGGGGCTAAAATTGCAACATCCGTAAAAGTATTGGGGAAGGAAGGCAAAGCCGGTGGGTTAAGATAGTATAGAATTTGATTGAAAGTATGTATAATACAGAACTTGATTATTTAAACAAGTACCACATCGTGTGTGCATTTAAAAAAGATTTAGGAAAGTCAAATCACAAGTGGATGAATAATGAAAGGTAATCTATACTATATAATAAAAGAAACATGTTTTTGGACACTTGTCATTCTCTCATTTAATTGATTAAAATTATTATTAATACTAATAATAATAATAATAATAATAATAATATTTAATCTAAATTAATACAAATTTTTATTATTAATATAGTATATAAATTCTAAACAAATAAAAAAAAAGAATAAATAACTAAAATGTAACATATTGATGCTACGATAACATTTTACCATTAAAGAGTTCTTTCTTACTTAAAATCAATTATGTATTGATATATCTTTTAAGTTAACTATGTGCATCTTTATTATAACTCGGTTGACATCACTAGGTATTATTCTTCCACTATGTGGGATAAACTTTAAATCCCAATAAATTTTAAACCATACCCTTAACAATAATTATCTATATCTCATTCATCTATATCTATATCTATACTATATAATAAAAAAAAACGTGTTTTGAGACACTTGTCATTCTCTTATTTAATTGATTAAAATTATTAATAATACTAATAATAATAATATTTAATCTAAATTCATACAAATTTTTATTATTAATAATAATATTTAATCAAATCTAAAATCTAATCTAATACAAATTTTTATTATCAATAATATTTAATCAAATCTAATAAGAATTCATACGAATTCCAAAGTTGATATTAACTTTCAAATAATTAAAAAAAATCCACCTAACATCGCAAATGTTTCTGTTAAATTCGATTAATTAATTTGTTCAACAATCACTATTATCTTTATCATTCAGTACGGTTAACCGATTTATCATCACACAACCACCCACCTATTCAATCATATGATTTTTCAATCTTATATTAACTAAATAAATAAAGATTAATATTCATTCTTATCCTACTTTAAATATAAAAAAATCCGTTAGTTCAGATTAATATTCAATCTTATCCTACTTTAAATATAAAAAAATCTGTTAGTTTTTTTAAATATTTTTTTTATTATTTGGTATAGAAAACCATATTTATTCAACCTATGTAATACACGGGGGTTTTTAAAAATATAACTTTCTTTTATTATTTGGTAAACAATATTACATTTATTCAATCCGTGTAATACAATGGTTTTAAAGATATAATTTTTTTTTATTATTTGGTATATAATATTACATTTTTTCAACCCGTACAATACATATGGTTCTTATAGATATAACTTATTTTATTATTTAATATATAAAATTACATTTCTTTAACCCGTGCAATAAAGGAGGCTTTTAAAAAGATAATGTTTTATTATTTGGTATATAAAATTCATTTATTAAACCCGTGTAATACACGGGGTTATAACCTAGTACACTAATATACTAATACCTCAACTCAACATTCTGGAACACATAACTCAAACGATTAAATCAACTCAATATTCTGGAACACATAAGTCAAACGATTAAATTGATCGAGTTGCAAAAGTGGACATTATATACATCGGCATATTTATTTTATAGCTAATGCAATCATTTATAATGAGAAATTGAGAATCGTAATAACTACCTAAGTAAATAGATATATGTCTTAGTAATAGTTTTTTATAATAAAGATGTTTATTTTTTGTTTCCTACACTATCTTATCCTTGTTCAATATATATTTTTTTGGAAAGTATAAAAAATACGCATGTATGTGTTGCATATAGAGCAAGTTCACATATTCATTTAGACAAAACATTGTAAATTTCAAATTTTCACAAAATAAATCTTCTAACATATTGAAATAATTAAGTCTACATATGTTATAGTCAAATTGTATGATAAAATCTCTAGAAGTGTTAAATTGGTTATCGATTTTCTCAACATATTATTGGTTAGTAAATAAACGAATGTGTACCTAATTTTGACTTTAGGTGCCTTAAAAATATTATTATTATATAGCTTTGTACCATGTAATATTTTGTATTAAATGACTAAAATATATTGTAATTAATATAATTTATATGATCACTTTATTTGTCCCTTAGCCCTCCCGACGACCCTGAATCAACCATTTTTTTTTCTATTCTACGGAATTAGGTCGGTAAGATTGATAGGTTTAAAGACTCGTCATCATTTTGAAAGTCGAATTGAAAGAGTGATGATTGAACCCGCTATGATCCCCGTTGGATTAGTATATGTGATTGATTTCACCAAACCATTAAGTGTTAATGAATTAATCCAAATGCACATTAATTTGAGTGCATGGGTTTCATTTAAAAGTCAAACCAATGGTAGTTGAGCTCAATGCATCATGCACTCTCTTGACACTCCATTGACAATCGACAAACATGGTTTTTAATTCTGGGTTTGCCCTAATTGTTCTATTGAAATAATGTAATAAATAAAGAAATAAATACACTGAGCATGAGAAATAATAAATTAATGAATTAATGAATGTGTTATGTGTGGATCATTATATATAGAAACTAGATGTAAGACCCCGCCGCGTTGCGGCCGGGGCTTACAAATTCAGCCGGCATGGGTTAGTTAATAATTAAGGGGTTGTTTGTTTATCTCTTAATGAGGGTCTGAATGGTTCAGACAGACCTCTTACTGATTCAACACTTAATGATTCATATTGTTTGTTTCATGAGTAAATGTCTTAATGTTTAGACATTTGCATCTGAATGGTTCAGACATTTGCATCTGAATGATTAATTATTATACTAAGTCTCAATGGTTAAGACCTCTAATCTGAATTGGTCAGACATTTGTCTCTGAACGGTTAAGCATTATACTGTCTCTTAATAGTTCAGACCCCATGCTGCTTAAGCATTTAATAGTCCAGACCTCTTACTGATTCAGCACTTAACCATTCAAAAGTTACCAAACAGCCCCTAAACATTATACATGAGCTCCATGTTACGGCCGGTGTATTCGGTACCGGTACCCACTTTTCTTGTTTTTCAGTACCGGTACCGAACGGGTACCGTTCTCATCCTTACCTAAGAATGTTACCAATTAATAGTATATAAATAAATACTATAGTACATGGTTTTATCATAAAGCAATGTCCAACTTTATAAGCTAAAAATACAAGTTTTAATGCCTAACAATATTACAAATTAAGAGTATATAAATTTTGAACAACTGTATTTAGAACAAAAAAAAAAACCACTAAAGCACATGTACAACTCATATATACAATATAAATAATTTATAATTTATAATTAGAGTTTTTTTAGGTGGGGATGAAGTCATCCACAGCCCATATTGTCCAATAAGAAAATAAATGCTTCAAATATGGAAACAACATATAAAGCAGACTCTACAACAACTAAATTACAACAATGTTTTAAATTAATAGTATATAAATATAATATAATATAATTTATAATATATAATGTACAACCAATAAAACAAACAACACTATAAAAAGAAAACAAAAAACACACTTAAAGCATAAAGTACAATCAACCATGCACAAACATGTTGAAAAATAATAGTATATAAATGAGCCTTGAGAGTATCACCCCTTGGTTACTTCTCTTAATGTAGCCAATCATATAATTTCAAACATTAGGAGAGCCCTAGTTCGAAATGAATATACAAATACAGCTTTCTGTATTATGACTATTAAAATCAAAAACAATTTTTTTTTGAACGGCCGACAAAATTCATTTTATTCATTGTAGCAAGACGCTACCCGCCATACATACAAAATCAATTCGACACCAACTACTTACAAGATTACATCACAACTAAGCACCAAAGTTAAACCGACTCCAATCTTCCCAAGTTATGGACACCAATTTCGATCGATTCTTAACCCATAAGTACGCCATCGACTTAATCTCGTCCAAAAGTTTCGTACAGTTCGGAATGGCCTGCCTGAACATCACTTCATTTCTTAATTTCCAGATACACCAAAATGCAACAAGTACCACCGCATGTAATGCTTTCCTTTTATTGCTCAAAGCCGCACTAAACTCGAATTCATGAAGTGACAGTAAGTCGTTTATACCGAAGACGATAATTGGAGGAATCATGCACCAACTGGCGATATTTAGCCAGTTGGAGAAATCAAAGACAATTAGATATAAATATTCATATATACACAAAGATAAAAATCATATTTTTGTAAACTCCAACATCATTGATAACTAGACAACAATGCACACTGATTCGATTTTGAAGATGCTAAGCTTTCAAAATTTTGTAATAGTAACTAACAATACTAGTTAACAAATTAACAAACCATGGATTTGCAACACAACAACATATCTCGTAATGAAATTGTCTTTCCTTTTGAATGTTTTAATATTGGTACACATAGGACCAGAAATATAAAAATATATTTACGTTTTTTTACAAATCTAGGACATGTATCAGTGGCGGATCTAGACAAAATATTCAGGGGTATCCCAAAAAACCTTTTTTTTTACCGTACATTAAAAGCAGTGACGGAACCATAACTTTTCCATTGAAAGATCATAATAGAATATCTTTTACATATTATAGTGACACAAATCATATGAATTTATGAAGGTCACATATCTTAAAAGCATTATAAACTTGTTTAATTTTCAATATGTGCAAAGATGTTTTTCTCATGTCTTTATAATTTCCTTACTGCCATCAAATATATTAACCATATAGTCATTAATTTGTTTACATTATCGCAAATCTCATCTTCTAAAAGTTGTATTGTCAGTTAAATTATAATTGTTAATATGGAGTTAGTTTAGTTAATAGAAATTCATGCTGAGGGAAGGTACGAAGTTTAAACATAGGTAAGAAGATATAGGTTAGGATTATTGCTGTAAAAGAAGTAAGATTTACCATTAAAAAAGTTAAGTTATTATTATATTAATTAACTAGTATTAAGACATGAAATATCCAACATTTGGTTTAGCTTTTTTTTAAAGTAAGTTTTCTAAATATGATAAAACGTATTCTATAGTTATATAATTAATAATATAAAATACATTAAATTGTAGATATATACAAAAAGCTTAGGACTTGTAGAAAATCAAAATTCATTCTAAAATAATTAAAAAAATACGAACCTATGTAAAAATCTTGGAATTGTAAAGAGAGGGTAATTAGCTGTGTTCTCAGCATTGATTAGATGATTAACTGCATTAAAGTTAATTAAATGTATTTAAAACATTGTCTTCTTTCTTCTTCTTCCTCTCAAAAGGAAACAAAACTCTTCTTCTAAATATTGGAGAAAGCATATCTTCGATAAGACTTGATTTATCTTATTTCTTCTTCTTCTTCTTTATTCTTCTTTTAGGGGTATCCTATTGTTTGCTAAGGGGTATCCAATACATAAAACGAAGATTTTTTTTTTTTACTTTTTTTACACTTCACCAAGATAGTTGAGGGGTATCCCGTGCAACCCCTAAGCCCCATGTAGATCCGCCCCTGACATGTATTATCATTAAACTTATCACATTACATAAACGATTATTAGATTTTAATAATCCTAAGTTTTACCTGTTGGCTTATAATAATCTCAACTTTAAAAATTCCCTCAAACGATCCCAAATTGTAAGAATTTGGCATCTATTAATCATTTTATAACATATAAGAATTTGGCATGCTCAAACCTCAATAGATTCAAGTGCATTTGCAGACTCCTTAAATGATTTAAGTGTATCTATGTTGGAAAATGATCAATGGGGGTCAAATACTTACAAGTTGAGATCGTTGGAGATAATTTTTAAAGATAAATTTATTATCGGCCAACAGGTGAAACTTATTATCATTAAAATCCAATAACCCTTCATAAAAGACACAAGCGATTACACATGTATTGCAAAATTGTTATTTTTAATAAAACTATTTTACTCTTCATTGATTAAAATATATTTTTTTATTATAAATATTATTAAAACACAATTGTAGCGTCTGTCGCTTTCATGCTACTCTCTTTTCTTTCTTTCTTTTTGGTATTTGACATTTTTTACTTTAATTCTTTAGCTTTCAGTTTTTACACTTACACTCTGATAACTTTCTAAAAACTTTATGAAATGTCATTTTTGATCCTCTCGAGTTTTAAGTGGTTATTCGTATATATGTATGTGTCGATATAAATTCAAGTTGGTTTACGTTTTGACATAAATTTTGTCGGGTCAATATAACTGGTCTACGTTTCGACGTAAATACTGTTTGAAAACGAGTCGGGTCAAATATAATAAGTTTTCATTATATTGTATAAATTCGAGTTGCTTTATGTTTCGATGCCGTCGTAAGCCGGTACCGTCCTTTAACTTAAAAAACACTATTTCCTTACATTTTGACGTAATTTTTTTAGGAAATAAGTCAGGTCAAATATAAAACGTGTTCGTGCTTATTTTATGTGCGTTTTCAGTTGATGTATGTTTTGACGTAAATTTTGTTCAGAAATGAATAAGGTCAAGTATAATACATTTTCATTAGATGATATAAATTCAAATTACTCTATGTTTCAACAACACCACAACGCGCTAGAGAAATTTAGTAGTTATATTATATTTGTAGTCATGGTTGAAAAAGTCGTTAGACGCTCTCTAGTTGGTCGACTGGGAAGTTGAGAGTACTCGGCCTAGACGAAGAGTACTCGGGGAGTACTCAGACATGTTAATTTATAAAGAAATTAGTTTTCAGAAATTAAATATATGTCAAATAACATAAATTGTCTAACATTCATAACAAAATACGTAAAAATGATATTTATTCTTTAATATGATAGACATGGATAATATACTTTATTTTTTTAAGTCAAACTCGGTCCGAGTCGACCTACTAGATCCGATTCTGGCCAAGGTTGACCGCGTTTGATCGATTCCGAGTCGCCTAGGCGGAGTTGAAGAAAGTCGCATCGGCAGCCTACCTTGTGGCGACTACTCAAAGAGTACTCGGCTTTGGAAACCTTATTTTCGGCTTTGGAAACCTTATTTTACAACATGTTTGAAGTGTACAATAATAATAACAATGAATTTAGTTATTCTATTCGTAAAGTACCTTATATGCAAGAAAGCGTAGATTTGTTTCTGAAAAGATGAAAGATAAAAAGGGCATTATGGTGGGACCCCACTTAGTAATCAACGGCTAGGAGCCGGCCCACGCGTAAACAAGGTCACCAGACCGAATCGTTTAACCGGATATCCGTTTTGATCCGATACGATCGATCACAACAGTTGACCCGCCTTCATGATGTGGTTTATATGGTTGACTATTTCATTTCATTAGAACAGAAAACACAAACAAACAGCTTTTTAAACTACCCCCAAAATTAAACAAAACACCCCCAAACCCTCTAATATCCAATGGACGGCGGTGTAGCGGCGGAGCAAGGGACGGTTACTTGTGCCACGTGGATCCGGCGGCCGGAAAATGCTCATCTTGTTGCGTTAGGGAAGTCGAAACACGGCGATCTTCCTGCTTCTCTTCAAATTTTCACATTCGACCGGATAACTAACTCTCTCTCTCCATCTCCTTCGGTTTTTTTCTCTCTCTATAACTTTCTCTCTCTATAACTGTCTCTTTCTAGATGTATATGTGTTGGTTTGTGGTGTGAAAGAGTTTGTTTGTTGCTTGTTTGGATGAATAGGCGACTTTTGAGTTTGAAGACGGTTGTGATCCGGTGAGTCTAGCGGTGCATCCGAGTGGTGATGATATTGTGTGCTCTACGACTAAAGGCGGTTGCAGGTATACTCAGATGTTAAATTTGGAGTATGAGGTCTTTTGATTGTTAGAATTTGTTGTAACTTGTTATTCACGTTAGGAACAAATTTGTTAGGGTTGTTTGGCTATGCGTGTAGAGTGATTGTTGCTATTTGAAGTGTCAATTATGAGTTGCTACTTGCTAGTGTTTGGGTAAAACATTTATGATTATGATTTAATAGTTATTGACTTATTGAGGACTAAACAATGGGATTTGGATAATTAGGTAAGGAGTTAAACGTAAAAATAGCCTATTATCGCTGCCAAACGCTCCCCTTGGGACGTTTTGTTCTCTGTGAAAAAAGGAAACGGAGTAGTGAATACTGAATAGTGAGGAGTAAGAGGTGGGGAAATGTGGCAAGTGATTTTAACAATATTACGAGGAGGCAAATTGATTGTTTTTTGAAGGAAGGAGTGCAATATAGGCATTTGTTATATAACAAATACCTATAGCCTATAGGCATTTGTGAAGGGGGGTTGGCTTTTGGAGATTTATGCAAATGTAAACTGAAAACTAAGTTATGATGTTGCATGTGTTTTTAGTGAAACACTAGAAGAGAAACTTGTCGAAGGATGTGCTTTGTTTGATAGAATCAAGGAGCATACCAAAGAATCTGAGGATGGTTTTTGTTTGAAGTTGCTAAGTTTTCTGTCATTTGCTTTATTACTACATCGCTAGCCATGTTATTTTTCTAGTACTATATCTGTCTTTTGATACTTTTATGCTTTGAACAAATAGTGTGTCGATAATTATGAGTCTTTCCTAAGTAATGCTAACCAGCGAAACCTGTAGTATTTTAGTAAACGTGTCTTTAGGTTCAACACGTTATTTTCTTTCACATGTTTGTTATATGTATACTCCTTTATTTTTAATATTTTGACTCTTACAAATCGTGTCACGAGTTTAAATTTAGAATTTTGTAGCCGTGGTCTAGAATGTTTAATTAAGATTATGATTAAGTAATTGATGATGTTCTTTTGTCATGGCACCACTGTTAAATCAAACACATTCAAGACACAAATATTATATTACAACCACCATTAAAACTTTCCGGGGAAGCTTCTTAGCTTACATTAATGTAATAATCTCAAAGATTCATTTGATAGTTATAGATAGATGATGATCTTTTATATTTTATTTGCAGGTTGTTTGAAATATATGGTCAAGAGAAGAATGTTAAGATGTTGACTAAAGACCTACAACCTCTTCAAAATGTAGGACCACAAAAGTGCTTAGCTTTTAGCACTGACGGATCTAGATTTGCTGCCGGAGGGGTGGTAAGCATATTCTTCTTTTTCATACTGGTAACTGGCTTATGTTAAAAAATTTCTCTTATGCGCATTACACATGATTATTATTTGATGAATTAATTGAAGGACGGGCATCTCAGAATACACGAGTGGCCAAGCATGCGTGTTATAGTAGATGAACCAAAAGCTCACAAGTCTTTCAACGATATGGATTTCAGGTGGGTCAATTTTGAATATTTAATGGATGCTAAGTTAAGAACTTTGTACCATCATTATTTCGAGTCAATGAAAACTAATTAAGTTTAGTGTTTCTATCAATCTGTCTTGCTGATTATTGTGCTCTCAGCCTAGACTCAGAGTTCTTAGCTTCAACATCTACCGATGGCTCCGCTAGGATCTGGAATGCAAACGATGGTGTTCCAGTCAACTCCTTGACTCGAGATTCGGTAAGTCCTAAGTAATACTCAAAAAAAAAAAAAAAAGACAAAAGAAAAAACCGTGGTAATAGTGTTGTGTTTCTTTCTTTTTCCACATTGCAGGATGAGAAAATTGAGCTATGTCGATTTTCTAAAGATGGAACAAAACCATTTTTGTTTTGCACTGTCCAGAAAGGTATATTTGCATTTTGCATATAGGGTAAAAGTATTATTATTATTTTTTTGCAATTCCCTTTTTGGCTTTTTGGATTTATATTACATACATCTTATATTCAAAGGTTGGTGCGACCACCTTTCTGATTTGACAAAATTCACCCCTCAAATTTCTAACTTGACAAAAACCAACTTTCTAAGTTGACAAAAATGACCCCTGCTACTTTCTAAATTGACAAAAAAGGCCTCCATACTTTCTTACTTCCTTTAACCCTCAAACTTTTGACATATAACCCATTCTACCCCCAAACTTTGCTATAATGTTAAAGGTAACCCTCTAACTTTGTAAATGTCACTTTGACCCTCTCCAGTTTCTAAAGTTTCGAGCTTACCCTAAAATTAATTTCTTGCATTTTTATTTTTATGGACGTGTCGGTATAAATTAAAGTTCGTGTATGCTTTAACGGAATTTTTGTTTGAAAACGAGTCGGGTCAATAATAAAATGTTTTTTATGTACGTTTTGAGTTGGACTACATTTTGACGTTAATCTTGTTTGGAAACAAATGGGGTCAAATGGAATACGTTTTGATTCGACGGTCTAAATTTGAGTTATCATACGTTTTGACGTAAATTTAGTTCGGAAACGAATCTGGTCGATTGTAGTCTGTAAGTTATCATTTCGCGTACGACGCCGCCACAACGCGCAACGGGTAAAATAACTAATTATATATGTGCAGGCAATAGATCAATCACAGTTGTCTGGGACATCAGTACGTGGGACAGAATCGGGTTCAAAAGACTTCTTAAAAAGCCTGCATGTGTAATGTCAATCAGCTTGGATGGCAAATATTTAGCTCAGTAAGTTTTATCAGCAATTAGTTGACTTTATATCTCAAGATAACCATAACAAAGAAAATTAATTGGTTGATGATTATTAGCAACCTCTGAACGTTATATTTCGAGATTTATCTTTGATGGAACATATTAATGTTACAGGGGAAGTAAAGACGGCGATGTATGTGTAGTAACAGTTAAAAAGATGGAGGTTTCTCACTGGAGTAAGAGACTTCATTTAGGCTTTCCGGTCACCTCTTTGGATTTCTGTCCCAGTGAAAGGTAAAGCAACCTACGTTCGAAAGATGTATAAATGATATCCGTGTCAAATATGATTACTAAATATGTATTGTTTCAGTAGCAATAACAATCTGATTATTCATCAACAACTAATTTTGTAATGTGTTGGCGCCCTTTTACAGGGTTATTCTTTCGACTTCTAATGAATGGGGAGCTATGATAACTAAGTTAAATGTTCCTGCAGATTGGAAAGGTCTCTCTCTCCTTCTCTCTCTCACACACACACACACACACTTACCCACATTATCTACATGTTCAATATTTTTGTAAATTTCTATGGCTATCTGTTTTTATTATTTGTAACTTATTTTATTTTCCTTTGTGGTACAGAATGGCAGATATATCTGTTGCTTCTAGGACTTTTTTTGGCATCTGCAGTCTTGTTCTATATATTCTTTGAGACTTCCGATTTATTTTGGAATTTCCCACTCGAAAAAGACCAAACTACACGACCAAAACTAGGTTCTTTTCTAGGAGATCCTCAATCTGATGACAAGAACATGTGGGGCCCTGTAGACATGTAAACATGGGCCCATGAAGCAAATTTTCAACAACTCGCAACTGTTTGTTTCTCAGGTATCTCTCACTCTCATAGAACTCGTGCACACTTGGTAAACCATATGCCAACGTTGTTCTTGTTGGTCAGACTGGTTGTTCTTACTTGAAATTTGTAATAGAAAAGGACTAGTAACCGATGACACCCCCTATGACAATTCATGTTTTGATTGTAGTATTCTTAATTTGTTTTTTATATCTATAAAGTACAAGCTTGAGCCTATGTGATTAAATTTATAGAACTCGAGTTCGAGCTTGAGTGTAACTGCAAGTGCTCAACTTCTTTCAAAATTATGCTTTTAACATGAGCTTGGATCGTGGCATATATTAGGATCTGGTTCGGTTCATTTGTTTAATGAGCCTTTACGACTAAAGCTCAGCTCTTTAAGCATACACGCTTAAGCTCGAGCTTGTCTGTAGTGTATACATGCATGATACATCCATTTTATTCAAAGGTTCCAGAGAGACCAGAGGCGAAGCTATGAAGGGGCCGGGGGCGTCCGACCCCCCGAACTTTTCGCTCATTAGTGTTATGTATGTACGTTTCGTATATAATTTTTTAGGTATATACGTTTTCGACCCTCGGTTTTATAAAAAAAAATTAGGGATATACTTTTAGGTCCAGTGACTTCCGACCCCCCGGTGGAAATTTTCAAGCTTCGCCACTGAGAGAGACCCAAAAACTATTCAACAGAAAGATTGAAATACTGGAAGCTTTACATGTATAACTGTTCTTATTAATTGCCAAACATCAATTGCTGATTCTAACAAGAGTTTAAAAAACTAATAATGGCACTAATGAATGAACGTAAGTAGGTACATATAGGAGAGATAACCTAAATCTAATAAAACCTTAGTACTAATAAACAAAAGTTTTGGATTGTGAAACCTTGATTGCGCAAAAGGCACATTGCGTGAGTCCATGAGAAGAAGGCGATTAGGAATAAGTGGACGATGTCGAGTGTGGGGTCCAGGCAAAGCAATTAGGGATCAAGAGAATCAGGGTAAATAAAATATGATTTAGAGCATCATCATATCCAGTAAATTCCACAAATAGCAAAGCTAAGGTAGGGTCTGAGAAGGGTAGATGTAGACAGACTTACCTCTGCCCCGTAGAAATAAAGAGACTGCTTCTAATGAGACCTCCGGCTCGATTGTAGTTTTGTATCAGGCCTTGGACCTAAGGCACATAACACTCAAACCATCGGGACAGAGACCAATTAGTGCATGTACCCACGTGTCTTTCAACTATCAACGTCGCCACATGATGCATGATTAACCATCAGCCGCTTTTAACGTTGTTTTCACAAAATTAGTAAAATAACGTTAAAGTTTGTACCATTTCACTTTTGCCCCCGAGCGTCCACACATATATACATTATATGTGCACAATGCAAGCAAGGCAAAGGGGCAATATGAAGACATAACACGGGTTAGGCATTCGAGTGCTAGTGTATGAGTCTTAGCATCGTGCATGTTAGATATGCCTTGCTTGCTTAAATTCATAATTGTATCTAAATGATCATAGTATAGGTAGCGGCGTCGTGCATGTTAAATTAAGAAGTGTTGAGACACATACTCAAATAAATTCGAGCTTTTATAAGCTGATCTAAATTATTTTTTTAGTTAATTCTACTTGTTTACAACACTGCATGTTTTGGTTTCGATGTGGTTTATGTTTTATTTTTATTAAAATACCTTTTTAAATTTATAAAACCATCTTATAAAAATGTGAAGATAATTTGTATAATGATACAATCAGGGGCGGACTTAAGACAAAGCCAAGGTGGGCGGGCGTATCCCGGGAAAAAAGAATTAGTGCTAAGTTCCATCGAAAATCCCGTCCGCACCCCTTGGAATTTTTCGTCCGCACCCCTTGGAATTTTCCGTTTGCACCTCTTAGGTAAAAAGTGTTATCAATTTATATTTTAAATTTTTTTAGTAAACTCTTATTTAAAAAAAAAAAAAAACTACCTAAATTATATAACTCTTAATACCTAAATAACTAAATCCAAATACCCAATATCTTTAACTAGCCCACAACTAAGTCTTAGCCTAATAAACAAACCCAACAAATCAACAATATTTCAAACTAAAAAAAAAATAAAAACAAGCCCAAAACCCTTACAGTATACATGTGCTTCGTTTTGTTTTTCATTAAGTTATATGGTGGGTTATATCTTGTTAGTGATGATATTTTGCCTTTTTTTTATAGCCGCATACACCACACAGTAGATCTGGTGGGTTATATTTGTTAGTGAAGAATGTTTGGCTTTTTCTTTTTATGGTGTATATGTTGTTTAGATGATTTTTAGGGTTATTTACATTATGATTTATAGGGCTTGAATAGTTGATATATTATGTAATATGTTATGGAGCCATGTTTTGGATAGATTTCAAAAAATGAAAACTCGTGACGTTTTAATTATGTTTGTAACAAGGTTTGACATATTTTTGATGATTATATAAATTTAGTTCGTTGTTCTTTTGTTTTACATGACCCGACCCGACCGGTACGAATCGATTTTTTACTTATATACCTTGGGGCCTAAAATTTTTAAAAATACTTGGCACCCCAATGAAAAAATTCCTGAGTCCGCCACTAAATACAATACGTCAATACGATATATCGACTCCCTTGCAGTCACATCACCATACACCTTCACCAATCACCATTAAAAGGGTCACATGCATTGTGCGTCCAATTTTGCAAGTTCTTTGGCCATTTGTATGCCCTTTTTAGTTGTGAAATTTGCATCAACTTTTCTCATGTCAAAAGCAACTTTAATAAGTTCAAAAGTTGTACATGTGTTATTTTAATACGATTTCTCTTCTTTTACTTCAAACTCTTCAATTATTAATATATATACACACATAGGGTATAGTTCCTGTACAAATAACCTTATCATACAAAATGTACGAAAGGCGTGAAAAAGTAAAAATATCGCGATGACGTTTTCGTAATTATTTTACTCGTAATTACCCTACAAGATCAAAATTATCCTACAAGATCATTTGTAGACTAATTATGATGCTCCACAAAATTAGCGTACAAGATCAAAATTACCAGATAAAATTACCCTATTAGATCATTTGTAAAGTAATTATAATACTCTACAAAATTACTTTACAAGATCAAAATTACCAACAAGTTCATTTTACAAAATTACCCTACAAGATCGTTTGTAGGGTAATTTTGATAATTACACTACGAGTAAAAAAATTACGAAAATGGCACCGCGTTTTTTTACCTTTTCACGCCTTTCGTACGACAAGACTATTTGTATTTGATCTTTTGCTTATATATAGGGTTAGGATCATGTGAGAAACACTAGGCTAATTGAGAAACTTGAGAAACATTCTGGACCACATATTTTCCCAAAGTTTTTCTTAATATACACATATGTATATTTTAAAATTGACTTTATACATATATATATATGCAATTCAAGATTTGACAATATACATATATGTATATAGTCAATTTTAAACTATATACATATGTATATATTACGAAAAAATTTAGGCAAATGTGTGGTCCATAATACTTCTCAAGTTTCTCAAATATGGTGGACTTCTCTTAGGATCCTACCCAATATATATAAACCTATATATATATATATCTAAAATAATATATAATTTAAGTAATTATATTAAATTAAAATACACTTATTTTATGTATTTCTTAAACTCGAACAAGTGTTATATTTGTATATTTTTTTTTACATTTTTATATTTTTTGTATAAAAGATGCACATGTAAAATAATTTGTGTATAAAACCTCTTAACCTTGATAAAAAAAAAAATAAAGGAGTGCTAGTTTCATTAATCAAGTAGGTGCATTATTTATTCATTGTTTAATTTGATTTTTTTTTTCTAATAACGTGCTTACGTTAGCTTTTAACGCAACTATAGCTTTTTTAAACAAACTTCACAGCTATATTTATTTTTTTCAGCTTCACGATATAAATCTTTACGAGATCATACCAAACCGAAACCGATGATAGATATTATTGTATTATTTTTAAGTATTTTATTATAATATTTTATTAATCATTTATTTTGACTTTTTTCTAATAAATGGTGTCCTAAGTTTATTTTTTACCACATTGTGATATAAATTTTACCACATGGTGTTACTATCGTACCAAATCGAATAGATACCGACCAAACAACATATGTATCGTACCAAACCGAACCGATATACCGACACCGTATCGCTATCATACCCTACCTAACCAAACCGAACATCGGTACTGGTACTTGTATTCATTGGTTTTATGGTTTCTTGTATAATAAAGATATTGTGACGCTAGCATAGTGGACTAAACCGAAACCGACTTAACATCATCACTATCGGTACCAGTATCTATATATTGTTTTTACTTTCGATAAACTGACACCTTATCGCTACCGTATGCACTGAACAACATAGGTACCGGTACTTGTATTCATTTTATGACTTTCGATGTTCGATAATTATTCACTTATACAACTTTGTCTGCGATGGTAAATGAATATCGGTTTCTGTACAAACATCAGTGCCGCTACCGGTGTTTGTTTTTATCATTTTTGGTCAATATAAAACACGTCCTATATCAAGTGTATGTAGCATACCGATAGTGTAATAAACCGATACTGATCCAATACCAGCGGCAACGCACAGACAAATAGCCTATTTATTTATGAATTTAATGAATGTGACACTATAAAAACAAACACATACGCATGGAGTTGGTCCAGCAAGTCACTAGTCACAACTCACAAGAGACTCGTCTCATCCACATGGCCGTTGCAACCACCATCGCCACCGCTGCTAACCGCAAACTCTCAATCCTCCGGCCACACTTACGCACTCCGAGATACGCTACTTCTAATCCAATTACACATTTTCGTCATCATCATCTTACTCATAATGTTTGTGTTGATGATGTTCACGTTAAACCACATCTTCTTCTTCTTCCACCACGTGCTTTCACCGTCGATCTGATTCAGGATGCCGGAGCAAGTCTCCTCGTTGTTTCCGGTGCGTATGCGCTCGTGTCTGGTTTTGATAATCTCACACGTCGTCAAATCGTCGAACAGGTTAGTTTCTGTTAATCCTCTAGATGATATATATTTTTGTGTGTGTATTATAAACTGAGTTGTAGAAAACTGAAATGAAAACCTTGCTGTATGCTACATTTGTACGGTCACCGGAAAAGCATCCTGATACACATCGTCTCTTCATTGCTTTATGTAGATGTAGATGTGAACATTGAACTTATCGAAAGGTTATTTCGTGTTTAGATTATTATTACAAGGGGACTAGGGGTGGTTCACTAGTGATAGAATTTATCACTCACAAGCACCAATCAAGTTTCGCCATGTCATTGACCATTTTTCCATCACTCACAACCATTTTTAGTGGGGGTGGTCATCACTCACCACCACACCCAACAATTCCCCCCAACCAACAAATACCCTCACAAAAATAAACCATAACGCGTTGTCACCATCACGAAAATGATTAACGCGTGGAAGATTAACGCGTTGAAGTGGTAGCGGCGGCCGGCTATAACGCGTTATTCTTTTTTCCGTTATACTATCACGGAAGTAGGGAAGACCGCCCCGGGTCCCCTAATAATATTTTTAAGCATATATTAAATTAATAGTTTGGTAAGTAAAATGCTTGACATGATGATCAAAAGTAAACAGCACAGATTGCATAGATTTGCTAGCAGGCTGTGCGTTTTAATCGTATGAATCGAGATCGTCTAGTATGAATGAGTTAGATTTGGGATCCATGAAAATGTCTTCACAATCACGAATAAGTGCGAAACGTACCTTTTCTCACACATTTTGTGGTCCTTCGTATTAAAAAGAAAAAAGTAATATCCTTCTCACACTTCACACTAATAGATACATTTAGCCAATCCTTTATGTACATTCAATTGGTACATGAGAGTAGGAGTGTGAATTTATGACACTGATCTTATAATTAAAATGTAAATGTTTTATATAAATTTGTAGTTTTTGTTGTAAAAATGTAAATTAGAGTATTAATATGCGAAAAAATAAAATTAGTATAAAATTTCGAGTTAAATGGTTGAACTCGTGCAACCCACGAATATTCGTATTGTGTTTAGGTTCATATGCCTGACACGATTTTTGGGTTTGGGACAGACACACCAACCCGAGCCCTATTTAGCATCCCTACATGAGGGTACGATTACCCACCCTTTATGTAATTGTACCCTGCACACTATTCTCACTTTTACGGATAGTACATGCATTTATGGCACCTTGCTTTTTGTTCCTTGTGTGCATATGGTTTTTTCTTTTAACTTGTTTTTTAGACTAAAGGGTATGGAGAGGATGGGTTTGGAGGGGATGAGCCGCCACGTAGGCGCCACGTAGGAGTGGTTTGGAGGGGATGGACCTAGGTGGGTGGGGGATGAACCCCTTTTTGTATATATATGTATGTATGTATAGGTATATGTGAGAGGCAAGAGGAGAAAGAGGTCCGGCTACCCCGGCTGTGGGTGGCCGGTTGTGCCGAGCCGAGCCCCAGGGGGGCGGTGTGGGGGACCGGCGCCGGTCCTAGCCGGGCCTCAGCCGGCCCCCATACCTTCTAGTCTTAGTTTTAAACATTTAAATGGTTTCATGCACTTTAAATCACTTTAGAGTTGCCTGCAACACCCAACCTGCCCTGAAGTCCTGAACAACTTGATATTCTCCACACTCTGAAGCCTAAACATCTGTCATATACTCATATGTATTTTCTTGTAATGCTTTTCGGATTGCAGAGTTTACTTCGTCATAATAGCTTCGGCTGGCATTCCAACATCTCTTGAGAACCCTAACCGAAACCCGGTTACATCTTAACAAAAGCTACCAATGACATTATGATGTGACACGTCTATGAGAACCCGGGGTCGATTTACCTTAATTCCAAAATAAATACAATACTTTTGATGATCTTTCAAAATGTACAACACTTCGAAAAAATCTGTGAGACTGTGACATATGGCACTTGCAATTAATTATTTGGGCCCTTCCTTTCACTTCAAATCAAATACCAATTAATCATCACCTAACATCCGATGCGGTAGTTGAATTCTAGACAACCAGTTTTGATTGGCACATCAACAAATTACTGTATTAAAAACATACACCATAACATATTAACATCCCAATACAACTTTTGTGTTACACCTGAAAAACTATATCACCCAAGAAAACTGGATCACCTAATTTAAGTAATCCATGTTCAGGTTGAATCAAATTTTGATTTCGGTAATTGAGTGATTGAGTCACTTTCGGGTCATTGTAACTTTTCAACCCACCCGATGCCCAAATTAGAACATCATTAAAAATATTATACTATAATAATAAATTAGCCTCAAAGGTTTGAAATAAATAAAATTTAATAAAGCTAGAGAATTTGATTTAATTTCATACTAATGGAACAAAGCACAATCACTAGAATGTAATTGAATCTTGTGAAAAGCTAACGCGGTGAAGACACTATTCACCTCAACAACTAATCGCAAGGTTAATAAACAAAGGCAGTATGTTAGAACGATAACGATGGGAGTATTAAATATAAATCTCAAAAAGTCAATCCTGGCTGGCAAGTTGTTAAGTGTAGAGGTATTGTATTGTATTGTATTGTATTGAGACCCTCTGTCTATACTTTTGTGTGGCTAAATGCAACATAAATGTATAGCTTCGTCATAACTTTTGTTTGGTGCTGTGTGCCTCCCTACTAGATTATTGTTTTGTTGTTATCATGTGACTGCATCTACATAGCAACAAAAAGGGGTCCGGGTGGGGGGACAAAGGGCAAAAAGGCAGGGACCTCTTCCCATAGATATGAATACTTTGTAGGGACCTTCTTTCATAAAGATGAATGATTAAACCATATAGTGGTTTAAAGAGGTGAAAGATTTGTGGGTTAAGCGGGTTGGTAATGAATGTTAATGCATCAAATATGATGACGAAAGCTATTTTTTTTTTAACAATACTAAGCTGCTATCTTAAGCTATTTAAAAGTTTTATGCATTAAAAATCACACTTTGGACAATTTTTGACATGTTTGACCGTTTTGGCGTGTTTTTTTAGCTATTATTTTTAATTGACCATAGATAAAACACAACCCAAGATGACCATTCACAAGTTAAAGGGAAAAGGGTTAAGATTGCCACCTCATGTAATTCAAATTGTTAAAAAGGGTGATCACTTTTAAAGATATTGCGATTTTTCATCTAAGGTATATTTGATATGAGCTAATTCCTTTTTACAAGGATCACCGGTTCTATTAACATGAATCAGCCACTGAAACTAAATGAAGTTTACTTCTTTTTCTTTTACTTTATGTATGTTAGTGCCATGGGCGAAGGGTAGTGGGGGCGGGAGGGGGCGGTCGACCCCCCGAACTTTTCGCTCAGTAGTGAAGGGTATGTAGTTTTCGCATAGAAATTTTTGGGTATATACGTTTTCGACCCCCCGGTCGGAAATCTCAAGCTTCGCCACTGGTTAGTGTTGTGAAATTGTGTGTATACCTTATTGAATGAAAATTTAATATATGAATGTACATGCTTATACGACCGTCCTACTCCCTTTATTGAGGGATATATTTGACTTTCAAGTCAACTGGAATACTGTACTCCTTCAGAAGTGATTAAGATCATGACGTTGTGACCATCAAACTCTATAACGAGCATCCGCAGGACCACAGCTTAGTAATAATCTCAAGTTTGAAAGTAACACATTTGACAATTAAAAGTCAAACTTGGGTTCTTTGTGGAACATAAAGTAAAACTAAGGTTAGCAGTTTAACTTACTAATTATGTTCCATTCTCCTTTCAGAATCTAAGCAGAAAGCTGGTTCATATATTATCTGGCCTGCTTTATATGGGTTGCTGGCCCATTTTCAGGTATTTTTCAGTTGCCCATAAATTAAAATATGTATATATCAGTCAAGCTCTTACCATTGATATTTCAATCCTAGATTAGTACTTCAACAGAAGCTCGCTATTTTGCTGCTTTAGTTCCCTTATTGAACTGTGTAAGGCTTCTTGTTCACGGACTTTCACTGGTGACCAATGAAGATCTCATAAACTCAGTCACTCGAGAAGGAAAACCAGAGTAAATTCTCATAATATTATCCTTAATGATTTGTTGCACATTAGGTAATGCATATAAAAATCAACCAGCATGGCCCAATCTCATAATATTATAATATTATTCTTAATGATTTGTTGCACATTTGGTTCAATGCATATAAAAATCAACCAGCATGGTTCAATTTTTATGTTGGTAACCATCTTTTTTTTTCCCAAGCAAACCCCGTAAAACTCATTTCTTTCTTAAGGCAATACATGTGTGTTACTAGGCGAAAACGGCTACCTTTGACCACGTCTGACTTTTCTTTATGGCTATCTTAATTGAAGATCACTTTATACTGGATGTTTTGCCTTGAATGTTACATGAAATACAAATTGGTCCAAACTCCAAAGTTGTTTATCTTCATATGCATTTAACTCTTTTACCCTCCAATAAGTTCCTTAATGAATTCATCCCTAAACCAACTGGGGTAGCTCAGTTGGCCACCGACACCCATATTCCAACACTTGGATCGTTGGGGTCTCGGGTTCGAGACGTGGCAACCCCACCTCTCTCGAACCCCAAGTGTTGGGAGGGTATTTGCAGCCAGGGATCCTTGTCGGGTGGTGAACTGGGAGGGGGGATCCCCTCCGCGGTCAGGGGTACCGTGCACCTACCCTTTTTTAAATTCAAAATGACTCAACTGCAGGGAATTGCTTAGAGGACCTCTATATTACGTTTTGATGTTAATTCTATGTTCTATTTTGTTCTGGCGTGAGTCGCCAGTCGGTGTGGTTTCACTTTCAATGATGTGTGGCGGTGATGGTAACTTTTCTCAGCCTTGTGTGTTTCGATTCTTGGCTTTTAGTTTTTATACTGCTTTCTAACATTATAACACTCTACAGGTATTGCGGATATCATGGGTAGAAGGTTTGGAATCCATAAAATACCTTACAACAAGCACAAGAGTTGGGTTGGTAGCATATCTATGTTTATAGTTGGTTTCTTAATCTCAATTGGGTATGTGCAGATTTTTTTCTTTTCCTTTTCTGATTTGTGTTGGTTTTATTAGTTAATATTTAAGGTAATGGACTATTTTACCCTCTTATCCAGGATGCTATATTACTTTTCAAAGTTTGGGTACTTTGAGCTAGATTGGGCGTGGACAATTGAACGAGTTGCGCTGGTTGCAATGATGGCAACGGTGGTGGAGTCGCTTCCAACCAAAGGAGGCCTAGATGACAACGTTTCCGTACCTTTGGTGAGCATGGTAACTGCATATTTGAGTTTTGGCTTCCAACCTTAATGTTTTGTTTTCTATTTTGTTGTAAATGCATCCGTACTTATGTGTTTGGATGATTTAATTTATTTACCAATGATTTAAAAAGGCAAGTAATAACAGCCAACGAATACATCCAAGGTGTGTTTTTTTGGTAAACGTCCGGCCAAGTGACCTTTTAAGGGTTAAGATAGAAAACCAGTAGAAGTTGGATTCGAAACGAGACCTCTCCTAGAGGGGGGATAACTAGTCCACGATGTATTTGAGTATGACATTTCACTCGTCTTGTGTATTCATCTAGACCGTTAAATACCCTATTTTGATCACATGGGGGGTCATCCATCGCTATTCTGATCATCGTTCGATTATATACAAAAAGGATATTTATAAATTCAAAGCAATTAAATTAAAACACGACAGGCGTTAGATTACCATGGTCAAGACCGACAGACAAACGTAAACCCAGATATGAAAATGCTAATATTTGTATTTTAAATTTAAATGGCAAATTAAAGAAAAACATCTTAGAACAAGATAAGTTGCACACCAACAAAACATCTTAGTTTAGAGACAATGAACATGTCAAAATATCATAAAATGAGCTCAAATTGTCAGCATTATTGTGTAAAATCTTTGACAGCAAGTGGCTCATACCATTGAGGACCGAATCCAGCAGCTCTTCTTGCTGACTCATTGAAAGGAGGCTTCAATGGACCCCTGAAATATGACCTCACAACCTCATGAAACTTGTTAACCACTTCATCGTCACTTTCTTCACCTCCACACGATCGTGAACAAAGATATTTAAACCACTTAACTCCGGCGGCACAATGAGTGATTTCTTCAGGGTATATCACTTTCTCTAGTAATTCGGCTGTTTGGTTATCGCCTCCATTACGAAAACGAGAAATGGTTGTAGGTAGCACATCCAGTCCTCTTGCCTGTGATTTAATTAACTCTATGATGTCATCAATATCATCAATGTTTCGTAGTGATTAAAGGGGTAAAGGGGAACTGTCTCGGGTTCTTAGTTTCAGTTGATATTGATGTGGGCATTTTCGGAATTATGGGAAAGTAGTAGAACTATTTAATGCATGAAGATAAAATGAGAAAGATAACATAAGATGATGATTAACGACAGGAGGAGTACCTCATGAACACAATGCTCTACTGCAAGGCGTGCAAATAGGTCTTTTGAAGTAGCAACAGCCGAGTCCCACAAACCGTCATGAGCCGGTAGCGCTCCATAATGAGAACCCAATTCCTCAAGCCGGGCTGCAAGAAGAGTGAAATGACGGCCTTCATCTTGTGCAACTCTTACAAAATCATCAAAGAACTCTCTTGGCATCGACTCTTGCTTACCAAACCGCGCAATGATATCCTGTTTAAATAGTATACGCAAACAGTCACATAAATCATATAACACATTTGCATTTTGCAACCGTTATCAATCGCTACAAACACCTAGAAGAAGTTCTGGAATATAGTACCCAAGACAAATCAATGGCCCAGCTTTCAGTATGCACAAGGCTGTGCACAATGGCCTGTCTGCTTTGTAAGCTTCCGGCTTTCCCAAGCTTCGGCATAAGACTAGGCGACACTAGTTTCACCTGCACAATAAATTGTTATCAACAATTATATAACTGAAAACCAGCTAGGCATTTTATCAAACACTTGGTGTGCATCCATAAAAAAAAACAAAACTAGCAAACAGAATTGAGTTGTGTTGAAAGCTAACATTGGTGAGTCTGGCGGGTCGGTCTGGGACGATGAAATCGGGTTGTGAAGGGGTGTAAGAATCTAAAATAAGACCCTGAAGCCAATTGTTGGCTATTTGGTCCCCAAGTTTGGCTTTTTCAACTGGGTCAGGTGTGTTAAGCACACGCAGTGCTGCTTCCACAAGGGTTTCACCACCGGTCATGTCGTCTATCAAACCAGTTTTGGGTTTAGGCTGCAAGATTGAGCAACTCCAGCACGGCTAGTGCTCCAGAGTTGAGTATAATAAAAGATGTTGAAATGTTTAAGATTGTAGTTTATAAGACTTTGGTTTGACTTTTGTTTGGTTTTTATGTAAACTAGTTATTTTCATCCCGCGCATTGCGGCGGGACTCAATGACTACAAAAGGCGTGTCAGCAACGGCAAACAGATACCGAATATCAAAACATAAATAAAATGACGTGGTAAGGATAGTCACTCCGTCATAAAAAAAAAAACGATTTTAAATAACCTATTATATAATAATAGGGCCCACACGTCCTACACGTTGGAAATTCGGTTGTTTTCAGTTCAGTTATTACGGTGCTAACACGTTAAAATATGGATGAGCTCGTACCGGTAACGGCAGCGAAAGTACCGATCCAGAAAATCATCGAAATTAGGTACCGGCACCGAAAATGCTCGGTACAATACGATATGGTATTTGAAGGTAAAAATCAATAAATACAGGTATGGTGCTAGACCGGTGTCGAACCGAAAGTAACGATTCTGAAAACGCCAAAAGGTGGGTATCAAATTGGTACCGAAATAGATTTGGTATAGTAAATTTGGTACCGATACAATACCGGTTCGTTTACAGGATTTGATACAGAGAAAGACAAAAAAGAAAACAGAATAAGTTGTTGTGTATATAAAACCTCATTCAAACGAAATACAGTTTACTTACTGTGTGTATGAAAAGTAATTTAAACGGTGCAATTACTTGCATTGTTGCGTTGCTACAGGATTTGATGAGCTCGTTACCAACCGGTACCGAAAATACCATAACCGAAATCCCCAAAAGTGGGTACCGGTACCGAATATACCTAGTATGGTACGATTCAGTACTGGTCGGTACTGGTACGGCACCGGTATTTGAGGGTAAAAACCGGTGAATACCTGTGCAGAACCGGTACCAAAAATACACCGGTTTGGTAAATTTGAGACCGGTACCTATACCCGATACCATTTGCTCATCTCTTAATGATTTTACTATTCATTCCATTCCATTCTAATTCTATTCTAATCTAATTCTATATAAATGTTAATTTACTGTTCATTCAAGTTCTTTTTTATCATTTCTATTCTAATCTAATTCTATATAAATGTTAATTTACTGTTCATTCAAGTTCTTTTTTATCATATATAATTCTATATAAATGTTAATTTACTGTTCATTCAAGTTCTTTTTTATCATATATAAATTAAGGTTTAGAATCTTGTTAATCAAATCTTGTTAGTTTTATAGGGAAATTTGACTGGTTATGGTTATCAAAATAAAAATTAACAAAATGGATCATTTAGAAAACGACGGTTGAATATTCTGGGCGTTGAGACGCCCAATTGAAAACGTGTCACTCGGATTCCTTGGATGTAATACGTCGACGGTAACGCTGTTTGGGATGATATGCCGGCAAAAAAAATCTTTCGGTGTAAGGGAAATAACTATATCCCGAGTGTGTAATACGCTAAAAGAGTGTCTTGTCGGTGTATTACGAATTTACGCCCATAGATTCCAACGGGCATGTTTTCAAGTAGAGTATGTGTGGCCTAGCTTATGAAGCCCTTTGAGCCCAAAGAGTACAAATGTGATTTTCTAAATGGTCCATTTAGTCAATGTTTATCAGTAAAAACTAAAAGTCAATGTTTATTTTGGTACTGTGGATCTATAAAATGTTTATTTTCATGAATTATCCGTTTTTATATATTCATGATGTTGACTTATTGCCTTTACAAGATTATTAAACATAACTTTTGTATAAATCTTGAGATTTTCATTCCAGATAGTGTTTATTTTGAATTCTCCACTAGTCAAACTCGAGGTTGCATTTTGAAGGTTTGTCCAGCTGAGCTCAAGCCTTGTCAAACTTGAGGACGCTCAACTTGTTTGTTGTTACGGTTCATAACATCAAATTTTAGTTTGTAAGTGCTAATGTTTTGTATTTCATAATTAGTTGTAGCGAAATGTAATCTAGAAGATAATGCGAGAGTTTAATTCAGATGTACAAGAACACAATACTTGGATATTTTCAAGGTAAAATAATCAGATAATAGGTTTGATTACAAAAGTGTTTGGAATTGCTAAATATAACAGTTAGTATATCACATCTTGTTATTTAAAAGTGCAATCTTTCACTAGTAAATAATTTTAAGACTACAGAACAATGCAACCACTCTAAATTGGTTTTTTTTAATCCTAACACACACTCAAATCCTACTCTAAATTGCTTTTGATTTCAACAGGCAATAAAAAATCTCATTTTAACAAGCAAAAAACACCCTTTTTGCCAAACTACTTATTCATCAAATGAGGAGAGGAGATAAAGATAAACATTTTGCCTCTATACAAACCTTTGGTAAGCAATCACAAACAACCCTTTACAACACTGTTAATAATCTGCCACCAAACTTAAAAGGAACAAATTCTCCGCCCGTTTCATAACACTGTTTCATTTGCTTTGGCAAGATCATTTTGGACACTCGTGGTTGTGCCTGCGCTCATGTAACTTTAGGAAATTGAATATTATCGACTTTGGCTCCTTTAAAAAGGAACTTATCATCTTAGTAAATATACTAAACGACACAACTATGTTTGCTAGAAGTAACTAGCAAACCCGCAGCTAGCCATGCATCTCTCCTATACAACACTTTTAGAAACAATTACAACAAGAACCTCGTTTGAAACAGTCGGTGACGCATTACAAATCTAGATTATTATCATACATTGAGAAACCACCATAAAAAATGAACTCGCATGAATGGTCTCAAAATAGAACAGCAAGGCTGAACTTGTTTAAACTGAAGTTTGTTACATTGAGTACCGGAAGGTTACATAGCTTCTGAAAAACGCAAGTCTGCGGGTCCTGGACCTAAAATCCCTTTTTGTTCGGTTATTTTCCCAATGCTGAAACCTGAATCAGTATGTGATGGTCCACTTTTATCTTCATCCCTAAATGCGCTACCTTGCCACTCCCTCTGGAAATTCAATTCAAGATCATCATGGGTCAAATGGGTGAGAATCAAAAAGTGGATCATACTCACGGGACCATGAGAGTATTCCACAACTCAAAATCACCTAAAAGCATTTTCCGAAGGGAAAACACGTGAAAACAAATAAAGCCAGCATGAGCATCGTACACTCATTAAAACTTACTTCATCAATGATTTGGGTCTCATGCACTAATGGGGTCATAAGCGGAGGGGCAATATCGGGATCAGGCTTTTGAAATATGAATGTAGTATACAAACCTACAAAAGAAAGGAAAAAGAAGAAAAAGGAATCAGTAAAGAAAAAAAAATGTTCTCGTTTGAGTCATGCGGGCAGTTATAGAAAACATTTGTAAGGTAAAAGGATAACGAAAGACACGCAACCTAGTATATCATAGAATTTTGGTAAGAGCCTCCCTCTGGGGTCCAGAAGACCATGACCGGCTTCTAGAAGCATCTCCGAAAATTGTACTCTGATACAACAAAGAAAAATGAGAAACTATATCGCAGGAAAACATACGGGAACTAAACGACGCACCTATTATCGTCATAAAATTCCAGCAGGTTTTGTATCTCCACATATTCAAGCCCAGCTTCTCTGGCCAACCTAATAGTAATAACACGCTATAAGCATTAATTAGGGAAATGAACAAATGAACAGTAACACGACAGTAAATATGAACTTGGAAGTCAAAATGTCAACCTGATCAAACTTGGAAAATGTACCAAACAGTGTGTTTCTGCAGAGGCTTCGTTTGCAAACTTCAGCTGGTACTTCTTTCCAAAAAATGGAAACCTGTAATTTACCATTTGATAGAAGATAAAATTAGGTTGTCGTTATTATGTTTAACAAAAAATTACAACAAGCAGGATGTTTTCTCGTACTTCTCTTCTTCAACTTCAAAAGTGATCATATAGTTCTCTGACCGAATGCAATTCGGAACAACGTTTGCCTTCATACCACCACTCCGGTTGTGATATGCTTCAACATTTTTCTGATACTTTGCCCTGCAAGGTCATTCAACTGCACGTTTTTATATAAACCCAAAAAAGAAGCAAACGTTGCTACCGGTTTTTTAACCTGATATATAGAAACTCTAAGTTATTAAATTAGCACCAGCAAATGCAGATTCATTTGAACTAAGCATCAAACTGTTCAAAATGAAAACCAAACAAAAAAAAAAAAAGAGTAAAATGCCATTTCCGTCCCTGAGGTTTTGCCACTTTTGCGACTTTCGTCCAAAGGTTTGTTTTTCCGCATTTAGATCCAAAAGGTTTGAAATCTTGCCATTTACATTCAACTCGTTAACTCCATCCACTTTTCTCCGTTAAATGAGGGGCATTTCCGTCTTTTTAGACATTTTTATTTAAATAAAAAACACTATAAGAAATAAAGATCCACCTCTGTTGACTTTCTCCCCACCCAAACCCTTTACATCACAAAAAATGTCTAAGAAGACGAAAATGCCCCTCATTTAACGGAGAAAAATGGATGGAGTTAACGAGCTGGATGAAAATGGCAAGATTTCAAACCTTTTGGATCCAGATGCGGAAAAACAAACCTTTGGACAAAAGTCGCAAAAGTGGTCAAACCTCAGGGACGAAAATGACATTTTACTAAAAAAAATGATAGAAACAATTCAACAGAAGGAGTGCGAAAAATAATGTACCCTACCATATAGTAGATGAGTCCAGAGTAATACCCATAAGATAGCCCCCTGGTTTCAACAAAGATGATACATTCTGCAGAAGTCTCCGTACTTTCTCCTCGGTTTCAAAACAAAACTGCAGTACAACACATAAGTTAATATTTTTGCTAGTTATACGAGGAGGGATGACTATTAGCACAAACAACGGAGTCAGACCTGCAAATGTTGCATGCAACAAACTACATCCGCTGTATTTACTTTATCCCCTAAATTTGCTTCCAAGTTTTCCTGAAGAAAGAAGGTTATTAATAATCAGTGAACAAAATACATAGTCAGAAATGCTTAAATGAGTGCAGAATATGTTTACAAGATAGTTTCAAATTTTGAAGGACTCACGATGCAGGGGTCAAGCTCATAAAAGTCAGAGGTGTAAGTCTTGCGTTGACTTTCCCATGCTTCTCGGACCTCGCTAACTCCAGATGACGCTTCATCTGTCAGCACAGAGGTCTCATTCACATCGTTGAACATATAGCAAAAAAAGAACAAGTAATGAACATATTCAAATGTCTCAATTCATCCCAAATTCTCCAATAAAGAGAAAATGTATGAAAAACCATGGTGGGTGAAAACAAAGAAAAATGTTAACATTGCAATCAAGTAGAAAACTGTAATGACATAGTTTATGACTTTATTCTAAAATCCGGCGAAATCAAAATAATGAATCTGATCTTAAGTAGGAACAAGTTGTATTTGCCAACACGTGTGTGATAAAATGCTTAAAGGGCTAGAAGCGAAATGACAATATCATCCATCGATTACAATATCCATCAGATTATGCCTTGAGATGCTTTATATCACGTCCTGAAAGACTATGGTGAAGATGTTAAAATGTGATGATGTTTAAATGCAATGGGTGTGAAATATATGGCCAACATGTAGCTAAGGGAACTCAACAGGGGCATCCACTAGCTATACTCGAATTAGGGGGGTATAAAAGGGTTGGTTCCACAATATATGTGCAAAACGGTGTTGTCGCAAAACACGCATCATACATATAAACTTGTTTGAAGGAACTTTTGATGATATCCACAAGGAAAATACAGCCTTAACACCTACAACACACTTACCTTACTTAGCTACCATCGGTTCAGATACATCAAATATTGCAAAGTCCTCAGTCACAACAGCCAAGTAGTTGTACTCTAGTCTTTAGTAAGCCTATTTTTTATCACCAAGTGTCAGATCCAATACTCTATGTGTCACCGTTACATTTCAACAGAATTAACTAACTCTAGTGTGCCATACATAAAATTGCTAAGCTGTACTCTAGTCCATCATAATACTCTGTTCTCCTATAAACAGAGGCGCAGCTTTCAAGGGGCCGGGGGCGTCCGACCCCCGAACTTTTCGCTCAGTAGTGTTATGTATGTACGTTTCGTATAGAATTTTTTTAGGTATATACGTTTTCGACCCCCCGGTTTTTTAAAAAAAATTATATAGAATTTTTAGGTCCGGTTACTTCCGACCCCTGTGGAAATTTTCAAGCTTCGCCACTACCTATAAACACTTGTAATCACTACTACCATATGGAAGTAACAAGTTGTTTGATCATAACTGTAGTGTAGTTGACTAATTTGTCAACCACATATCATATTATAAAGCCTTTAAAGAATGTGTTGAATCACCACAAACCCTAACTGAAGTTTCTAAACCAAACGATTGAACAACTTGACACACATATAAATAATCAAAACATCCAAAACAACATTAGGTTTTTTTAAGTTACCAATTCCAATAAAGTGACCGATTTGAGCTTCGTCCCACCTCTCTTCATCCGGAACTCTTCCGCAATACAAATCACAGACCTTAAGAACGAATTGAAATGTCAAAATGGCGTAAAATGAGATAAATATATATTATACACATGAAAAAAGACATACAGATAGATAGCAGAGAGATTACAGACAGTGGCGTATGGGGAGACGAATATCTTGATAAGAGCAGTCTTCACGGCTTCGAGTAATCGATGGTGAGTTGAATCAGCGTTCCTGTTGCTGTGTGTAGGGATTGTTGGAGTCAGGATCATCTTCTTCTCTTAAACCCTACACCAACTATAGGGGAGTTCCTTATAGCCAAAAACAGGTGACTCACTATGTGCACTTATTAATATTTGACTAAAAATTTGGTCAATTTTTTGTCACTTTAGTATTGTTTTTCGGAGTTAAATGCTTGGTTGGTCCTTATGGTTTGCAAAATTTTCATACTTGTTTCTAGTGGTTTACTAATTACATGTGTGGTCCCAAAAGTTGTCAAAAATAAACTTGGTTGGTCCCCTGACCTAACCTCTGTTAAATTTCTCAGTTAACTATGTGTGAAATAATTATATTACCCTTAAACAATTAAAAAAAATAAAAAAAAAAACATGCCCCACTACTCATCTTCTTCAACCTTTATCTCTAAAAAAAAAAAAAAAAAAAAAAAAAAAAAAAAAAAAAAAACTCTAACACCACCATTTGCTCCCCCTTCACAACCCACCACAACCTTGCAACTGCCTCCACCACTACCATAGGGCATGTTTGGGTAAGCTTATTGAAACAACTTATTGACTTATTGGCTTCTTGGAAAAGTCAGGATTTTGTGACTTATTAACTTATTGGCTTTTCCCCCTCACATACACCCTCTTTGCCAAACATCATTTTAGAGCTTATGACTTTTCAAAAAGCCAATAAGTCAATAAGTTGTTTCAAAAAGCTTACCCAAACATGCCCATATTCTTCTTCCTCTCCCTATCTCCCAGCTAATGGTGCACACGATCCTGCCGGAGCCTACTACCAGAAAAACGAATCTGCAACTGAACCTGAAATATAAGGAACCGACAACCAGACCTAGGTGATTAATTCGGGTATCAGTAACAATCGGTCTTGCTAATCGGGTATCTTCTTGAAGACCGAGACCGATTTATCGTTGTAATCAACCCTGCGATTCAAGGCTTCTGATTATTTCTCGATGATTCTGAAATCCAAACTTCACCACAATCGACGTCATCTTCTCCCCTTTTGTGTTTTCTTCACCATTTGTCTGTGCAGTTCTAATTTTGTAGGTAATTGCTTTCCAACTTAACTTTGCAAGGATTTTAATTTACCATGAATGGTTGAATTTCATGAACAACTTGTGATTTGGGGTGAACCTAGTTGTATCTTTCTATATATATTTTTTTATTTCTTCTAATTGTTCAAGGGTAATATAGTCATTTCACACATAGTTAACTGATAAATTAAACAAGGTTAGGTCAGGGGACCAACCGAGTTCATCTTTGACAATTTTTGGGACCACACGTGTAATTAGTAAACCACTAGGACCAAGTATGAAAATTTTGCAAACCACAGGGACCAACCAAGCATTTAACTCTTGTTTTTCGTATTAGGATTTGAAACTTTTAAAATATTATCATTTTCATTCATCTATCTAACACGTCTATAAAGCTATGCTAAATAAGATGAGGTGATTTTAATGGACACATCGGTAAGGATAATGATGGTTTCCGATCCATACATGGGGTTTTGGTTTTAGTGACAGGAATGAGTCTGGTAGGGATCCTTTAAACTTTGTTGAGGCCCACGACCCAGGTATTTTAAACCCGTTTTTGTGAAGAGGGATTCGCATTTGATTACATTTTGTAGCGGGGGATATAACACGCATATTGGTTATCTTTTAATGAGACGAGGAGACCAAAGATGGTGGAGGGGCTACAAGGTTATACCAGGGGAGAAAGGAGCAGCCCAACATCGTTTGCTAGTGGCAGATATAGTACTGAGACAAAAGCTGACAGAGGGGGAGAGGGAATTTCGACCTAGGATCTGATAGAGGAATTTGAAGTGTGACAACATTAGTGTGTTTAGTAAATAAGGTCATTTGCATAACAACAACGTGACTGGGTGGAGATGAAACCAGATGTGGAAGGCTATGGCGCTGACATTACTCATGCGGTGAGGGAGATTCTAGTGGTCACACTAGGAAAGACAAAGGACCCATAAGGAATGTTGGTGGTGGAGTGAGGGTATACAGACCAAGATAATGGATAAGCAAAAAAAGATTTAGATATCTTTTGAGGTGCATAAACGAGGATGAGCGAGTAAGATTAAGGGATACGAGAAGGCAGTGAATAGGGGTGTAAATGAGTCGGGTCGAGCGCGAGCCCGACTAAGCTCGAGCTCGACTTGATTCAAGCCTACTTATTTGATCTCGAGCTCAAGCTCGGGTCGGGAGTAAAACCCAAAGCTCGAGCCCGGCTCGACTCAGCTCAAGCTATTTTGAGAATAACTTAAAACGAGCTAAAAGCTCGACTCGAGCTTGCTTCAATATTGCTTAAACGAGCCAAAGCTCGGCTTGCCAATGTTATTATCATTAATATTATATTATATATAGAAAATAAAATTATATTTGGGCTCGTTTAGGCTCACGAGCCTACACGAGCTACATATTTTAGGCTCGAGCTCGGGCTCGATAATTAAACGAGCTCTACTTCATGCTCGAGCTCGTTAAAGCTTGGCTCATTCGAGCTTTTAACCGAGCCGATAACAAGTAGCTCTCGAGCCTCTGGTCTTGTTTACACCTCTAACAATGACATAGGCAAATAACATAGCCTATCAGAAGATGTACGAGCGCCTCGAAACAAATGACAGAGAGTATGATATGTTCAAGATTTCCAAAGTTAGGGAGCGTACGAGGCATGATCTATGAGTAGTGAAGTTTATAAAAAGAGATAATGGACGTGTTTTAGTCAACGAACATGATATAAAGTTAAGATGGCAAACCTATTTTCATAATCTCTTCAATGGCGGGAGGGCCTAACAACAACAAAGTGAAAACCATACCACCCAAAGGCGACAAGGAAATAAGGAAATAAGTGAATAACTGCTATTGCAGGAATATCACGCTTAGAGAGGTTAGAGCAACACTCAGGAAGGAAGATGGGAAAGGCCAAGGCAGTTGGTCTAGAAAACATACCGATTGAGGTCTGGAAGTGCTTGGGAGAGGAAGGAGCTCAATGGTTAACTATTTTGTTCAACCTTATTTTCAGTTTTTGAAAAATGTATGAATAATGGAGGCGTAGGGTCGTAGTGCCTTTATATAAAAATAAAGAAGACACCTAATGTTGTGAGAATTATAGAAGGATTAAACTGCTTAGTCATACCATGAAACTATAACAGGGGGTAATTGAGAATATAATTAGAAAAAAACTCGGGTTATGTTAAACTAGCTTGGTTTTATGCCAGGGAGGTCAACTATAGAAGCAGTACACATCCTCAGGAGATTGATGGAAAAAGTACAGGGATAAGAAGCGGGATCCTCATAAGGTGTTCATTGATCTTGAAAATGCATACGACAGTCTACCACGTACACTGATTTGGGATAGTTTGGAAGGTAGAGGGATCATAAGGAAGTATATAGACATTATTAGAGATATGTATGGTATGAATGAAACGAGTGTTCGTGTACCTATAAGGTATGTTGATTTCTTGCAGATAGAGGTAGAACTCCACCAGGGGTCAACGTTGAGTTTGTTCCTTTTTGCGGTTGTCCTAGATGAGGTGTCAACGTTGATTCAGAAGACAATACTGTTAGGATCTGAGTTTGGATTGATTGTGATTTGTGTTTGAAATTAGATGAACAAATGAAAAAGTAGTGCAGCGGAATTTATATGGAAACAAACTTTTCACAATCAAACAGAAGAAATGCTTTCAATCATACATTTTCAACAATGAATCAAATGATTAAATTTATTTTTAAACTTTGATTACAATGCAAGTATGATATGCAAACTCCCCCTCAGCCTGAGTTCAGTGTTTGTTCGTGTAGAAAGAAGATGGTGAATGAGCTAAACAGAACAGTACAGAGTACTGTTCTATTTATAGGCACTTGCAAACCACTGAGCATCTAAGCTGACGTCACCATGAAAGTGACATCTAACCTCCTAACAAACTCTAACCTCTGATCTATACAAACACTGCTATGCTAACTACTGATATTACATTTCAATGCATAAAACAAATATAAACTGCTGCTGCATTCTTCCATTGCTGTGAACCCAGCAGTACTTGTCATGATCAGCAGTGCTTGAAGCATGGTAGTAGATTGAGCAGCAAAGCTTTAATTCTTCTATCAGACTTTGTCTTGATCAGCAGTTGTAGATCAGCAGTTTGCATGATCAGCAGATAGGAGGTCAGCAGATGTTGAAATCACCTTCAAGGGGAGAGACTTGCAACCAAACATCTGCTTATTCTGGATCTACTGTTCTGATCCAGTTTTGGCTTTCATTATATATTCCTTTGGCAGGGTTCAATCCCAACAAATACCATGGTGCCTGATTTTTTGCAGATGATATTGTATTAGTTGCAGAGACTAGGCAAAGCTTGAACACAGGGTTAGAGGAGTGGCAGCCGACTTTAGATGGAAAATGTTTAAGGATTAGTCACTTAAAGATTGAGTACCTATATTGTGATTTCAGTGGTACAAACGACTATGAGGACACTCATATCACCATTGATGACCAAGTGGTTCCGCTGGTTGCTAGGTTCAAGTATCTAGGATTGTTTATGCAACAAGATGGACAAATTTTAAGATGCATTTGATTGTAAACTAAAACTACAAGAGTTGGAGGACACGGGAGAATATATCTAGGTATAGTTATAACTGATCCAAAAAACCCATCAAATTTTGGCCATAACTACCTATTTATTCCGGTCAAGATTGATTCTCATCGATAACCGCTTGATTTGGACGGTCATGATCATCCCAAAAGCGGTTAAATTACTAATAGGTGGTAGTTAGTGTGCTGGGAACAATAGTATAATACACATAAAATGAAACAGTACAAAATACTAGTTTAAACACATTATGTTTATATTCAAACAAACCACAAAAAAAGACCGACCTAAAAATGTGATACAAAAGCTAACATGTTCGGTATAACGCTTAACCTAATTTAGACGGATTATAAGAGGATATACATATTATTAAAAAAAAATCTAATCGGTTTTGTTTAAAACCATAATACACCTTAAGTAGTCAACAATATCTTAATTTATATCATTCAACAGTCACCAGGCCGAAGAATGATAATCGTTTACAAATTTACATATCTAAAAACATTTATCCTATATATCGTATCTTATCTTCCTATACTAATAAACAAAAATCTTTTTGTACACGTGTCACTCGCTGGTGCATCATCCCTTTTAATAATATTATTACATATTAATTTTTATACACAAAATATAATATAATATTAATTTTTATGCACAAAATATAATATAATATTAATTAATATAGTTAGAGATAAACGTATAAATTCAAATTTAATTAATAATTATCTATAACAAATATAAATGTATCAAATAATATAATAAGTATAATATTATTTAATATAGTTAGAGATCAAACGTATAATTTCAAATTTAATTAATAGAAATTACTTTTTGAGTCTCTATGTTTTAGGGGTTTTAACAACTTGAATCCAAAAACAAAAAGTTTACCGCCCTGAGTCTCTAACCGCTAATTCACACCTCCTATAAAAAAAATCAAAAAACCTTTTGTAATGCCGAGTTCTCTAAGTTCTCACAACTTGTATAAATTTTCATTTTACCCTAACCATATATATTTGTTAAGATAAAATATATTATTTGGATATAAACAATAATTACTAATAAAGTATCAAATCACATGTACAAGTACTTATAGTATATAACTTAGAAAACTAAAATTACAAGCAGATTATCTAAATAAAGTACCAAATTATCTTTAAAGCGAACACTAAATGGTTTTCAAAAGACATATTTTTTTTGCTATTAAGTATATAACATTATATTTACTTAAGTCGTGTAATACACGTGTTCAATATTTTCTTCCAATTTTAAATTTATGTTAATATCAATATGTTTTCATCTTAAATAATGGTCCAACTTTCTAATTTCAATCATATTACGCAACTAAAGACATTATCATCATGCTAAATAAAGACATTATATAATATTATAAAAATTTTAATTTGAATATTTAAATATCGACTACTAATTAAAAAATTTGTTGTAGACGCTTAAATTTATAGTTTAAAAAACTTTAGTCATATTTTTTTAAACGTATACTTTATTTTTAGTATGATTTTTTAATATGTA
The DNA here is from genome assembly GCF_002127325.2 of Helianthus annuus. Lineage (NCBI taxonomy): Eukaryota > Viridiplantae > Streptophyta > Magnoliopsida > Asterales > Asteraceae > Helianthus > Helianthus annuus. Next base: position 158,812,012 of record NC_035446.2, on the reverse strand, counting down.
ATATTTTCTATACAATGATGATATTCGTATCTTGTCTCATGATCCATATATCTAAAAATAGTATTTATATCAAAGTATTTATTATATCATTAATATACATAGTATAATTTAATTACAATTCATTTACCATAACCTCATAACTTATAATTATTTTTAAAAATACTTACAATTTTATGATAATTATTTTTTTTAATATTTTAGTGTTACTTCTTTATAAGACAAATAATAAAATGGATTGTAGTATCTCAAAAGAAAACTGAAAACTTAGAAAATTATTTTCAATAGCGAAAATATAACTGTTCTTTTGTTTTACTATTTTATCTAAATAAGTAATTTCATTAATAAGGATTATATACAAGTTTATAATTTACATTTTTTCGTCATTTAACCCGTGTAATACACGGGGTTATAAGCTAGTTACTAATAAATAAATAAAATATCCATCATAATCGTTTACAAAATTTACATTTACATATCCTATATATCACATCTTATTACTAAAAAACAAATAAAATATCCTATGTTTGTCTTATTAATACCAAGCCCGAATATCGGGCCCTGAGTTTAACACGTATGCGTAGAGACGAGTAGTTCCTTTCGCAAACCTAACATGTCGGACAGTTTTCCATTTCGGTCCAATTTTCATCAATGCTCTCTAAGCCCAAATAACCCGGCCCATAAATTGGGCCTAGAGAAACCTACTTTAGGCGTAGTACACCACGTCTCGCTGTTTATATCATCCACGCGCCATCTACCACGTTAACCTCACGCGCTTCAGCAATCTCCATAAGTTGACCAAAATTTCATTCCCCTTGCCGTCTGCATACTCCACTCTCCATCGAAATTACAACAACAAAAATGGCGGACAAAGAGCAGACGAATCCTGTGACGTCACTCTTCTCGAACTTGTTTACTCAGGTGATTAATTTCCGGTTGCCGTTTCTGCCGCCGGTGAAAAAGGATGTTGTGAAGGTGGAGACGGAGAGGAAGGCGGTGGTTCGTGACGGTGAAGTGGTGGAGGTTTCGAAGACGGCGACGGTTACGTTTCCCGATGGACGGAAGAAGACTGTTGAATCGTTGAAGCTTGAATCGGAAGATGCGGAGCGAGAAACGAATCCTGTTGTTCTCTGGCAGGTATACGTATATGTGATTATATTCTCGATTTTTTTTTTGAATCTGTGTGTTTGATTTGATGTGTTTGTTGAGTTAGTTTCAATCTGTTATGGATATTTCACACTAGAATCTCGTTAGTTTTTGCTTATTCGTTATTATCGTAATTCGTGAAAATGAAATATCTACGCCTAATTGTGCATATAGTTGTAATTAGTGTATACAGCTGTGTCCTCGAGTTTTTTGTATCTATGTGTTTGATTTGCTGTATCAGTTTTGAATGTTTGTTGAGTTAGTTTTCGCTCAATCGTTATTATCGGAATTTGTAAAGGCGAAATATCTACGCCTAATTGTGCATAAGGATATAATTAGTGTAGAGATTGTAGAGATTGGTTTGAATTACCAAACTTGTTATTTCTAGGTCTCTGGTAACTGGTTATGTGATTGAGCTGAATTTGATGTTGACAAGTTAAAGGAAATTTAGGGATTTTGATACTTTGTTGACATTATAGAGAGTGAAACAGTATTAAAGTTATTGAAATTAGTCACTGTGAAATCTGGACCATATATGCTGTTGAGGTGACTGACGGAAATGGATACGGTCGATTGATTCTGTGTTTTAGATTTTTAGGTCTTGTTTTGGTTACAGTACCTACCAATTGCTAGGTGAATTAAGCCTGTTCATAGTTTTGCGCATTGAATCACTAAAGTGTGGGTATGGATGGTGATGGTTCACTTAATGTTTAGCTTTTTTGCCCAAAGGTATGACCCCAAAGAAATTCTCATTCAAAAGGTGTTCTGGTCCAGGTAGGAGTAGCGGTGACAGTCATGGACCGTTCTTCAATAATGGGTTGATTTGGGTGAAAAAAAATGCATATGATTTCGTTTGGGTCAACTCAAACTATACAACAGGTTTTGACCCAAACCAACGTTTACACCCGTTACCTGACCGACCCACCCGTTTTGGTAGGCTTAGGTAGAACCGTAGAAGCATAAGATCTTGTTTCTTATAATCTACTTGTGTTTAATTTACATCAGGCCTAACGTTGAAGTGCACATGTATATAGAGAACACATTAGGCCATTTTAGAACCAATCATTTCCATAGAGATGACATAATCTATTTTATGTGGACGAATAACGTTAGAATTTTTTTTTCATATTTGTTTTAAAATTTTAGCTAGTATAAATATAGGGTGTACATAGTGTCCTCTTCTTGGAATGTGTGTGTGTAAAGAAACTGCATCTATCTACATTTTGTCTTCATTAGTTGTGTCATCAGCATTTCGTATCCAGCGTGGATGAATCTGTTAGTCATGGTTTAATTGCATTGACAAATTCTGCTGGTTGGCAATTGTCACATGCGTTTCTAGTATATTGTATGTCATGGGGACCATGGAACTTTTTTCTTGTTTTTTTTTGTTGCCATCTTTGCTGCTAGACATGCAATGAATAGTTTCTTAATGATGATGTGACATGTTCAAAACCAAGTTTAATGAGAGCTCGATGCTAACACATTTCTTTTGCAAAGGAACATCAGATATCGATTTTATAGACGCTCGGATATGCTGCCTCACTTTGTATGTCTCACCTGTATTGTAGGATTTCGTTGTACAACATAGTGTGTAGTATTATGTTGTACAGTACAACCCTACAATGCATGTGAGACATATAAAGTTTGAGAGCAAATTTCAAATCTGGTTTTCTATATTTGGATAGTCATGATCTAGCTCAAGTCATCTTTTGGCATTCTTAGTAATTAGTATTTGGTAAAATCTCTCTTTTGATTAACCATAATCACAAAAGGATATTTGTTTACATCCATTATCTGCTTTAATGGACTTATTCATACATGTAATCAAATCTAGTCTAAGACGAAAATAACTTTTTTTCTCTTTTTGTTAATGTACAAACACAACGTTTTGGCCTATCCAGAATAGGGGTCAATCGTGTCAGATTAGCAGGTTGACGGTTTCGGGTTGACTTGTTCTACTCGAACATGCCCCGTATTTTTATTCGTGTAAAAAACCAACCCTAACCTGCACACACTTAAAATCTTGTAACCCGAACCCGAACACGACCTGGTTAACTCATTTATTTAAATGTGTCAAGCGAGTTAACATGTAGTAATCAAGTTGTAAACGTGTTGGTCGGCTTGTAAAAATTGGGTTAACCGGGTTAGTGGGCCGACTTGTTTAATTAAACGTGGGTTGACATATTTAATTAAACAGGTTAAACATGTCAACCCGAACTTGACCCGTTTATTAAATGGGTTAGATATGACAACCCAAAACCTAATTCTTTTGTGCCTTGTTTAAGCCCGTGTTGGAAATTATCACCCCTAATCTTAAATGAAACACAACACTTTATTGGTGATAAGTTTTTGTTTAATCAAAACGATTTTTGACATTTTCTACAAAGCTAACTTGCTTTTTATTCTGACCCGAGCTGACCCATTAACAAGAAAATGAGTCGAAGTTAAACTTTGCTATGGTTGCTTTTAGGTTTACGTGATTGGAGGTTTCTTCATCTTGAAGTGGGCTTGGGGCCGATGGAACGAGCACAAGGAAAGGAAGAAGTCATCTGATGATGACCAACCATCTTCATCACCCACGACTGATGAGGGTAACTAGTGCTTATGAAATGTGTTTCTTTTCGTATATGTCATATAATTCACATACTTGTCTTAAATCTGTGGGAATTACTTTCAATATACATGGTTCAAAATTTCGCTATGCTTCAGAACTTGTTAGTCTAGTTTGCTATAACAATGACCACACAGTTCTCGTTTAGTATGTATAGATAGATGTCACGGCCGATCACCAATAACATGATGGCATTTGCTTATATTCAGCATGTGCCCCACTGACGCATCCACGATACAAATGTGGGTCACATACCCACAATAGCCGACCCGTCTCTGCATTATCTCGTCCGTTTCTCCTCTCCATCTCGCTTCTTTTTCCTAGTTGGAGCAATGCGGGCATATAAGCAGGTATGAGAATGAGCCTCGGTATATATATGATATATCTATGTGTGTGCGTGTGAAGAAGAAAGAGGCCCGGCTTCAACGTCTGGAGGAGGACGGGGACGACCGGAAGGGGGGGGGGGTGTGCAGGCCGTCGCCGCTCCTCGACGCACCGGGGATGAGCCCCATACCGAGTAGTCTAAGTCGATCTGGTTTTTGCTTTGGTTTTTTATAAAGGTGGAGGTTTGGGACACAGATATGTTACAAAACCAACATTATATCCTCACTAGTGTCGCCATAAGTTATGTAGTTCATGACAAAAATCAAGAATAGGTCTTACTTAACAGGAGTCCAAAATTCAAGTGTTGCAGAGATTTTGCCAAATCGGCCATACTATGCGATAATGGTATTGGTATATGATAAATTTTGGACACCTGTTTTCCAACACTGTATATGATTAGGTCTTACTTGACAATTCACGTCTTTGCATAAACCTATGATACCCCAATCAAACAAATCAACAATAATTTATAGTATCAAAGGGAAATACACAGAGTCGTAAATTAACAAAACATAAGCTTGCGGAACCAAGGCCGCGAACATGCATACATAAGCGAGTTGGATTGGTCATTTCATCCAACCAATCGTAATATAAGTAAATGCAACGTCATAGGATTGACTCGTGCGCCTGTCAGAGTTTCTCAGTTAAATGAAGACACTATGGTCGAATTCACACCGCCACAATTCGTGTTATGCCAGTGTCTCAATAGCGCACCTGTACACGGACGCCAATCCCTGGAATTATTAAAGGAGAAGTGATAAGTTTATTTTGACAATGATGAACACGGAGCATTAACGTGCCATGACTTGATTCTAATAAGTAATTAGGCTTGCTTCCATCCTCATCTTATATGATTCTCTTGGCAGAAGTGTAAATTCATCAGAAACGATGATTAAAAGTTCGTTATAATTATTGGTTTCATATATATAGACAAATTCGAGTTTACTGGAAGCAACCTCTCTATTCCAACGGGGTAGAGGTAAGGCTGTCTACATCTTATCATCCTCAAACCTTACCTTAGATTTGCTATTAGTGGGATTTACAGAGTATGATGATGATTTAGATTTATATAGACAAATAAACAAGTTCTGGGTTTGAGTTTTAAATAACTTTGATTACTTTTGACGTAAAGTTTGATTCAATGCAACAGGATGTTTCAACCATCACAAGTTGATGGAAACAGACCATAAGCATTATCAAAATTAGTTTGAAACAAAATGTCGACAAAATCTTCAAAAATTTGTGATTTTAGTGAAAATGACAATTTGGCATTTTGGCCAAATTTAACCTAAATAGTGATTTAATGAATTGGATTACCCAATTCAGTTGGGATTGTTTTCTTATAATAAAAGACATATGAGAAGTAATCAAATATAAATTTGGTAAATTCGTAATGTTCGCTTTAGGTCGAATGGAATATATAAGACCTCCTTATTGGGCGCGATTTGTGTATTTTTTTTTGAAGGATAGCACCCCAAACACCATGACGGGCGGCGTTATGGGGCCTTTTTTGGTGGATGGCGCTATGTGTGTTTGGTTTTCAAACTTTGACCAACAAAAAATAGTTAAGGGTTTTTATAGTTAATTAATAAAATTGAAAATTAATAATTAGGTAATGATGGGTAGGAGCTTTATGACTACGGACTTTAGTGATATAATGCCCCATAAAGCCCCTGTGTGACGTGGCACGACACGTGTCGCATAACGCTCGCAAATGAGTTTTATGACTACGAATGACCTAAAGTTAACAACCCACCAAGGGTGAATACAAAACTAAACAAAATAAGCAAACCATAGAAAAAATCTAAGGGTTCAGTTTTGTATCTTTTGAAAATTTAATCTTAGGCCACCCGGGCCACTTCTGTTTTCAAGCGGGTAGTCACTACCCGCTCGGGCTAAACTGTTGCCGATCCCGCAGGCAGTAGCCAATGGCTATGGGGAGGGGTTGGTACTTGCCGAAGCGGTGGGGGGAAATTGTGGGTTTTGTTTTTTTTTTTTTCACTTTAATCTTGTATTTATATTTAATAGATTTTGCCCTGCCCGTATTGCAGGGCACTAAGCCGAATATTTCTCTATCATACCATGTACGTCTTTGTTTCGGTTATTTGTACATACTACTCATAACACGATCTCAAAAAATTACATTGAGTCAACCAGTTAAAACAAAACAAAACACTATCACAGTTTTGTCAAAAAAAACTAAAACGATAGCATGTCTGTAATTTTACATTAGGGGTAAAATCGTAATTTAACTGGGAAAACAAACAAAAACGATGGAAAAAATGTAAATATAAATTGAGAGCAAAATCTTAATTTGGTTGGGAGAAAAAAAAATACTATTGGCAAAACTGTAAATTTAAATAGGACAAAATTGTAATTTTGAACAGGGGTGAAATTGTAATTTTTAGCTAGGAGTAAAAGCATAATTTTTTATTGGACTCGGGGCAAATACATAATATTAACTGATGACAAAATTGTAATTTTAAAGCAGGGATAAAATCGTAAATTGGTTGGACCAATAAGGGAGTTGCCTGACACTATTCCCCCATCTTGTGTTTGTAGTTATAGGTTTTGCCCCGCCTGCGTTGCGGGGCACTAAGTCGAATATTGCTCTCTCGTAACATGTACGTATGTGTTTCGATTACCTGTACATACTATTCATAATATGATCTCAAAAAATTACACCGAGTCAAACAATTAAAACCAAACGCTACCGTACTTTCAAGACAAATGAGCGTGTGTTAGGCAGCCGTCTGACACGAATAAAAAAATTACACTGAGTCAATCAATCTAAACAAAACACTACTATAGTTTTGTCAAAAAAAAAAAAAAAAAAAAAAACTAAAACGATCGCATGACCGTAATTTTACACTGGGAGCAAAATCATAATTTAACGAGAAAAAAAAACGATGGCAAACTGTAAATTTAACCTGAGAGCGGAATTGTAATTTAGCTGAAAAAAAAAAACTAATGATAAAACTGTAAATTTGAGAGAAATACCTGCGTATGTGTGTGTGTTTTTTTTTTTTTGTTGTTGTTGTAGTAAATAAATTAGATTTAAAGCTTTGAGGTTTTGGGTTTTTTTTTTTTTTTTTTAAATTCATGTCTATTAGTTTTTTAAAGGCAGATTGCCTTTAATTTAAATGTTTTCTATTTTTATGGTGATGCTTGTTTATTGGTGATGAAAATTAATTTCTGTTTTTATTTTTTTAAATAGTCTTTATATATTTTAAAAATTTTCTTTCTTTTAAAACAAAAACTTAATTTATATTTTAAAATTTATATTATTTTTAAAAAGAAAAAAAAGATGAGAGTTTAGGGTAGTGGTGTCACCAAATTGAGTAGTTTAGGGTAGTGAATAGAGTAAATGATATGACACGTAAGGATTTGTGGAGGTTAACTTTTTGCTAAACGAACCATGGTCGTTAACTTTTTGCTCACCAAACTCCGTTTGCTCAACGATCATTTGGCTCCTCGAGAATGAAACCTATAGAAGTTGCTTGAAGGAGAAAAAGTGAAGAATAATATGTGTTGAAAAAAAAAAAGAAAGTGGTTTCCATATGTAGTCTAGTTGAAGTGTATGTATGCAAGTAGAGGATGTGAGTTTGAAAATAGAAACGTTGATGTCAAATTTGAAGATTTTACATGATTATAAAATTGTATACAAGTTATAATTTATCTGATTTTGAAGATCTAGTGTGATAAATGAAACTAGGAGTGTTTACGGTCTGGTCGGTTGGTCGATTCTGACAAAAGTTTTAGCCAAACCTTACTTATAGGTTTTGATAACAACAAACCGAATCAATTGGGTTTACTCATTTGAGGGTTTCAAGGTTTGGTGACTATTTGAACTGATCTTTTTTATACTTTAGACAAAATTATTAGTTTGAATTCATAAAATTCATGATTACCATACTGATATACATTATTACATACAGGGCCGTTCCTGAGAATGATATAAAATTTTTGGGCCTTGTGCGAGACAAAAAGTTGGGCCCCTCCCTATAATTTAAACTCATCAATCATATATCAAAAAACTACAATACGACGCTAATTGTAATAACATAAATGTAACAAAAATAGCGTAGCAAAATGATTAAACTTACTTACTTTAACAAATCGTGAGACACTTCTAGAATTTTTGAAAGTAAAACTCTCGATCAACTATTTATAATCCATACCGATTCTTCTTTATATTTCAATGTATCACAATTATCTATATTCATAAAGTAAAGTGAATGCACAACTTAAATTAGCATTGATTACAAACAAGAAATCCTAGTTTTATCTTACAAATAAATTGATACACCTAACATTAGTTTCAACACCTAACACTTTAATCTTCTTTAGCAATAAGAATTGTAATATATGTGTAAACATATCCAAATTAGTTTGGCAACACGAACCTTGTCATACAAATAAAATAAATAGAACCAGATAATGAGTTCTTCTAAATTCATATTGTAAATGGTTAAATGAGAAAGGAGAAATAAAAAACCTATAAATTTAAACAAGTAAACATGTAAAGTTTTTTTCGTAAATTGTTAAATAGAAGAAAAAAAAATCAAAGAAATTACAACTTTATGAAGGCCTAAATTTAAAAGTGAAAAATCAAAACTAAAACTAAAAAATAAGCTAACTAAAACTAAAAGATCAGCTTGCAAAATGTTGGTATCAGTTTCCCCCAATTAATAAGCCTAGAAAACAAAAGAAAATTTAGAAAAAAAGGACATCATGATGGGAATCGAACTTGTAATGGTCAGTTCATCACATCACTCCAGCATCCATTAAGCCAGAGGGGGAACTTGTATATTAATTTTCTACATCAAATTTATATATTAAACTCATATAGATTTTTTAAACAATATTGGGCCCCTAGATGCTTTGGGCCCTGTGCGGTGGCACCTCTCGCACAGGCCCAAAGCCAGCCCTGATTACATATTTCAAAAAATCTAAAAAATAATTGTTAAATGACCACTTCGGTTACCACTTACCGTAACTTTTCCAAGCTTCAAACCACATCAAACCATCAAAATCGAATAATTTAATCTCACACCAACCAACTTACTTCGTCTCCGATGACTTCAACTAATTTTAAGCACCCCATCAAACGATAGAGCAACCAAATTGATTATTAAAATATTGGATCACTAACGACCATCCAATTCAGGAGAAAACCCAGTAAATATAGAAAAACCTTCTTGTGAGATTCGAACCCAGAACCTATTGGTCTCCGTGATTCCACGTGTCCTTGACGGCCGACTTCTCCGTCAACTTATCCTTCCGTCACTCCGTTTTTCTCCGTCAACTGATAGATATTTTTAGAATTTTTAGAATTGACTAAATCAGAACTCGTAACCAATCCATTTTCAAAACGTTGTGTGAACTCATCGTTGACTACTTGACTTATTACATTTCGTAAGATACAAGCTACCGGAGAAATGCGAAGCAGCCGTCATAAACCACCGTGCGCCAGCCACCTGACTGCCTTCCTTCTATGCTCCCTCCTCCTCTCAATAACCGTAACCGACCGGCCATTCATCCTCGCCCTCTCTCAACACGATCTCAACAACGGACCTATCGATGATTCATCTTCCATCGCCGATTGGGACGAACCGGACTCTAGGTCTTACGACGAGCTCAATTCCGGATCCTGGCGCCCTATTTTCGAACCTGACGACTCCAATTCCGATTCAATTAACGAGGAGTACTACTCGAGCGTGAGGAAATTGGTGGATTCCGTCAGCGATGGTGGTAGAGCAATGGAGGATGTTGCTTCAGATATTGAATCGATTGCTGCAGCCGGTAACTCTGACATGCAGTCGTTGTTAGGGTTTTTGTACAATTTGGGGATGGCTAGGCCGCGTAATGGCGCCAAAGCTTTTATGTACCATCAGTTTGCCGCTGAATCCGGTAATATTTATTCAAAGTTGGCTCGTGCGTATACATATTCTCGTAAAGAGGTAACCTCTTGGTTAACACACATATCGTCTCTGTGTTGTATGTATAGACGTATAGTACGATACAAAAATGAACACGCGTACCAATGCTGTTCGATGCTGTTCGATTGATATTGTATCAGTAGATTATCGGTATGGTAACGGTATTCAGTAAATGAGTATTGTAATATTATAAAATAAAGAATATTTGGTAATGGTACCAAAATGGTAACGGTATTCGCTTGTTGCGAAATTGCGATACAACACTAACCAATAGTGCAAAAATACAAGAAAATACCGAAACCAGCTCGTATGGAAACCGAAAACTGTAAAATAAAAACGAGTAAATTACGATTTTCGCCTATGTGGTTATATCACTTTTACTCTTTTAGCCCAAAAAAGAATTTTTTAATATCCCCCAACGTCTTTTTTTCTAACCCTTTTTGGCCCCTAACATCTTTTTTTCTAACCCTTTTAGCCTCTAACATTTAATGGATGGGGTTAGTGTTAGAGCCAAAAGGGTTAGAAAAAAAGACGTTGGGAGCTCAGATGTTAAAAAATTCTTTTTGGGCTAAAAGGGTAAAAGTGGAGTAAATTACGTTTTTGGCCCCTGTGGTTATATCACTTTTACTATATTAGCCCAAAATAAGAATTTTAACATATCTGCCCCCATGGTCTCTATAACTAACCATTTTGGCCCCTAAGTCTAACCATTTTGGCTTCTATGGTCTCTATAAATAACCATTTTGCCCTCCATGATCTCTAGACTTAGGGGCCAAAATGGTTAGTTATAGAGACCATGGGGGCATATATGTAATATGTTAAAAATTCTTATTTTGGGCTAATATAGTAAAAGTGATATAACCACAGGGGCCAAAAACGTAATTTACTCGGTAAAAGTGATATAACCACAGGGGCCAAAATCGTAATTTTCTCTTAATAATATCGATGTTTTTCGAGCACTATATAAAAACAAAATTTGTATCGGAATATTGACAAAAACAAACATAATTATGCACTTAGTTTTTTTTTTTTTTTTTTTAATTATGGAACGCAAGTTTTAGCGTAAAATCATCAAAATGAATATTGAGTCTGGTACGGAGGTTGTTCGGTCAGTGTTGGGTTTGATACGCCATCGGTCTGGTACCGGTACTTGATACCAAAAATTACTTTCTTTTTAATACAACTCCAGTTTTATTAAACACTATATCGGAAATTCGGAATGCTGAATCTTCATATTTGGATTTTTTTGAAAAGTTAACAACGCAAGTTATTAAAGAAAAATCAAATCAAATGAAAAATGAAATATTATTAAAAACGGCAAACAAAAAAGTTTGGAAAAATCTTATTGATTCACTTACTATTCATGTTATACAATATCTGTCTATGTATTTATCTGATTGTGGTGACTGTCTGATACTTGTAGTTATACGAAAAAGCAGTCGTTTTGTATGCTGAACTAGCTGAAACTGCTGTTGATAGTTTATTGATATTAAAAGACTGCCCAGTGAGTGAACCAGTCAGAATTCATAATGGAGCAGAAGAGAACACAGATGCTCTCCGAAGATCCAGAGGGGAAGATGAAGATTTTCAGAACTTGGAATATCAGGCACAGAAAGGAAATCCTGTAGCCATGTATAAAATTGGTATATTTTATTACTGTGGATTAAGAGGGTTTAGGCGTGATCATGCCAAAGCATTTTCATGGTTTTCAAAAGCCGTGGAAAAGGGTGAACCTATGTCAATGGAGCTTCTTGGTGTGATTTACGCGAGAGGTGATGGAGTCAAGCGCAACTACACAACGGCTCTTGAATGGCTAACCCTTGCATCTAAACATCAAGTATATTCGGCTTACAATGGGATCGGATATTTATATCTCAAGGGTTATGGAGTAGAACACAAGAATTACACTAAAGTAAGTTTGATGAAACTTGTAACTAATATAGTACTCCCTCCGTCTTAAAATACTTGTTCACAAGAAAAAGGCAGAGTCTTAGGAAAGTTATTTAATACATTGTATAATTGCTAAATGCCAAGTTTACTCTTATGAAATATACAGTTTTAGGGATGTACATATTATGCATAGGGGTGTAAACGAACCGAACGAACACGAACAAGGCTTTGTTCGTGTTCGTTCGTTAAGGAAATAAATGTGTTCACGAACGGTTCATGAACACTTACCGAACGAGATTTTATGTTCGTGTTCGTTCATTAAGGAAATGAGCGTGTTCGCGAACGGTTCACGAACGCAAACGAACACAAATAAATTTGGCGAACGCGACGGAGAATAAAGATAGATGGCCCAGAGAGTAGCACTCGAACTTGAATCCCTTATTGTGGAACGGATGTCGATCGTATTCGCCAATGTAAATAATGAGGAATGAAAGGGAAATGATGCATAACAAGGTGAAAGTGGGTTTCCTAGTTTAATTGTTAGGGTAATAAAATAAATAAAACTCTAATAATATAAAAAGTACAAATAAAATATAAGAAAGTACAAAGATCTTCAATTAAAACACAAACATACGAACATAAACGAACGCAAATTCACGAACACGTTCACGAACACCTTACCGAACGTTCACGAACACAATCGAACGAACGAGACCTGTGTTCATGTTTGTTCATTTAACTAATCGAACGAAATTTCTTGTTCATGTTCGTTCGTTTATTAAACAAACGAACATAAACGAACTTCCCGCCGAACGGTTCACGAACTGTTCGCTGAACGTTCGGTCCGTTTATGTGACAGAATCTAATAAGGGGTGGATTGATGGTTGATGATTATATTCTTGGTGACATTCTTTTCTTTTTGGGAGAAAGTGAATAGAACGGTGGACAATTGTTTTTTGCTTGCTCTAATAATGCACGAGTTGTTTTTCTTTTGTTTAGATCTTGTAAGTTTTATTGCAGGTGACGTCTTCTTCTTCGATCATCTAGATTATCCTTTTTTTCATTGTTGGCTTAGTAACATGCCTTCATCAGTTTCTGATAGGTGGCACCGTTAGCCTGTGTGATAGTAGGGATAGAAGCTGTTATTGTTGTTAGCAATAGTTTTTATTTTCATATCCCTTTCTTGTATAGTCTTTTCTTCTTCTCCATTAGTACCAAATGTGTATATGTTTTGGTGAAATTGGTTGTTGGTTCAAGTTTTAATGGTTACATCTCAACTCAATAAGCACATCATTGAGGAAAGAGATACAAACTGTTTTTTTTTTTTTACATATTTTACTCAATACCTTCCCATATACAACTAGACAAAAGATTGATATTGATATTGATGTTGTTAGTTACTGACAGGCCACCTACAAATTTCGATCGGTAATACTTGCCAGTTGCCATAATGTTTAATTCAGTTGCCAAAATTTCTCGCAACACATTGAATCACAGCAAGGGTGCTGTAAAACTGATTCAGTCAATTTTTCTTTGGCAAAATCTGGTTTTTGTATTATTTTTATGTAACAAAGCGATTCTTTGATCTGTGGGTTCTGATGTCAAATCTTCATGAGATATATGTTGATGCTTGCCAACACATTGAACAAGGTGCAATGTATTTATGCTTTTTTTTGTGTCTTGTTTCTTTTGTTCTACATAATATAGATGTTATTTTAGTAAGAATTGCTAAGTCTGATTTTGCTTGTCGCCGTTTTGAATGCAGGCAAGAGAATACTTTGAGAAGGCTGCTGACTATAACGAAGGTGGTGGCCATTACAACCTGGGTGTAATGTATCTTAAAGGATTTGGGGTGAAGCAAGATGTGAAGATAGCTTGCAAGTTTTTCATAAGGGCTGGAAATACTGGTCAATCAAAAGCATTTTACCAGTTGGCAAAAATGTTCCACACCGGCATAGGGCTTAAAAAGAATCTCCCAACGGTATGTGTTCCTCATGGTATACGCTAATTTTTCATATAGTTTTCTTTTCTTATAACTTAGTTTCTACCTTCATCATGAAGAGTGAGATAGAGAGCTAAAAGGTTACGGGTCAAATGGGTCGTATTTCATTCCAAGTATAATGCTTGAAGTCTACTAAATTGTTTTATATGATGGTTGCTATATTTGTTTTATTTATAGTTCTTGTAATCGCAATTAACGTATTAATATATTTATGGAAGTTCTACTTTGGGACAATTTTTTTTTGTGGGTCAACCTGGCCCGTCCAACTTGGACCCGTACCTAATAATGACTCATTGCTGCCTCACCCAACTAGCCATCTCTATTTTACGCATAGCTAAAAGTTATCGTTGGAAACTTGGAATGGTGCATCGACTATTACTACTACGACTACTATTATTTGTATTATAGTTATGATGATTATTATTTTTCGACATTTTTTATTTTCAGGCAACATCATTGTACAAACTAGTTGCAGAAAGGGGACCATGGAGTTCCTTGTCTAGATGGGCATTAGAATCATATTTAAAGGGTGACATTGGGAAGGCTTTCTTATTGTACTCAAGAATGGCAGAATTAGGATACGAGGTGACACAAAGTAATGCCGCCTGGATTCTTGATAAATATGGTGAATCAAGCATGTGCATGGGTAAATTTGGGTTATGCACAAGCGCAGAAAGGCGTCAGCGTGCACATTCTTTATGGTGGCAAGCTTCTAAGCAGGGTAATGAATATGCTGCTTTGTTAATTGGAGATGGATACTATTATGGCTGGGTAATGTTCTTTCCTCCTAGATAACTTTTTTTTCTTAAACATGAAAAATGAATTCCCGATTTAGGACCACACGTCCACACCTAATGCTTCTAACCTTTTTGAAATGTTTAATTTGGTTTTAAAACCAAAAAGTGGGCTGTTTGTGAAGATTGGTAAAATTCGCAACTTTTATGAAAATTCTGGGTTATAGCTTCATTAATGGGTCAAAATTTATATGAACTCGTAGATCAAAGACTTCATTTGGATTGATTGAGAGAATGATGTGATATGGTTATATCTTCATGTTAACCAACTGGGGTAGCCCAATTGGCCACCGACACCCACCTCTTCCCAGAGGTACTGGGTTCGAGTCTTGGGAGTGGCATATGTCGCCCAGGGTAAGAACTCGGCATGGGGAAGTCACCGCGGAGCTAGCTTGGTCGGGTAGCGGCTCCCGGAGTGAGATCACTCCGGCGGTTGGGAGGACCGTGCACTATCCCCCCCCCCCACCCTACTGTGTGATTAGGTGTTTTGGCAATACTTATATGCTATACTCAACTAGTAGTGTGTGGTGTTATGGCAATACTAATATGCTATACTCAACTAGTAGTGTGTAATGTTTAAAATCATTGAATTATGTGTGATATGCGATGAGATAAAACCTCTTTGTTGTTGTCAAGGAACAACACCAAGCATAGTCTTAATTCCTTAATGTGGGGGGGGGGGGGGGGTATTCCACGGTCCTCCCAACCGCCGAGGTGATCCCACCTCGCAGACCGCCACCCAGCAAGCCTGAGTCTGGGGTAAATCCGCTACCGTAGGGGCATTGGGAACGAGCAAGACTCGAACCCGCCACCTCCGGGTTAGAATGCGGGCTGGTGGCCATTGGGCTGACACCCAATGGTTTTAATTAATTCCTTAATGTGAGTTGTTTGATTCAACTGATTAAGTTGATATTTTAGAATCCCAATTCCTTAACGGGTCAAGGCTAAAATTTAGTTTTAGCCAACTTCATTTGTTTTATCGGAAAGGTGTGAATCTATATTACCTATACAAACAAATTCAATTTGGATGAAAAGTTTTGCGCAAATCAGTAAATTACCAAATGTTTGAAGTCACAAAATTTCACCAAAAACCTGAACGGGTCAAGATTGTTGTACATGCTTAAATGTATGTGGATTTTCTATAAATTGATTGGGATAAAGTTTTAGTGCTTTACATGGATGTATCAACTCAAAATATACTTTTATGAACAGGACGGCTTGAAGAAGAATTACACTAAAAACGAACTTTGGTAACAAAGGTATGCACGGGGCGTTGACCAACACCATGGAAATGCTAGTTCAACATCACAAGGGAGTGACGTTTGCCAATGCCAACTCAACACAGGTTCCATTGCTAGAATATTTTAAACTCATTTCAAACATGGTTTCTATGTATAGTAACATATATCTAAGTCTATGAACTTACTTAGCTTATGGTTATATATCTTAGAGTTAATTACATAAAAGGGCCATGTGGTTTGACCAAGTAACACCTTTTGGGTACTAAGTTCTAAAAGTTGCAAGTTTGAGATTTGTGGTTCTTATTTTATAACATGTTTGGGTCTATGACAATCATGGGTACTTTTTTCGTTAAATATGAGTAAAATGACTAAAACGCACTTGCTATTCATAAACATAGAATAAACAAAGTACAAGGACTAACCATTGGTGGAGGACCACTGCCAAACCCATAACGGTCCACCACAGCCGTCAAAACAACCTATAAATAGGCCTTTGAGGCTCTCATTTGGTACGGTTTGAACCTCGTTCATCGAGAACGCTCCTTGTAAGAATCCCGAGCTTTCGATACCCTGTTGGGTGTTGCGAGCTAGTTATATTAAGCGAAGAGCGAGGAGACCCTATACCAACTTTCATAGATGGTAAGCACGTATGGTTATGTTGATACGTTAGGATTTGGTTATTCTAGATAAGATCTTAAGTCATGATCAGGGTAGGTATTGGGTAGCCTAGCTTTAGTTAGGGATGGACTGATTAACCATGCCTAAACAAGGTAGTGTTACTCGATACTAGCCACAATGATATCTAGTAAGTATATTACCTTTTACCTAACCTAGGTGTTGTATACTGGGTCACCGACCCCTTTGATATGCTTATTCAACTCGGATCAGATCGATAGTAACCATTTGGGTCGATGCAAAACTGGTTACAATTAATTCATACGGATACCCACAAAAGTTGGACAAATCATCCATGAAATCACGATAGCAACCATTTGACTATTTTCCTAGAACTATATTGTAGATTGTGAGTCTCATGGTGTCAACTATGAGTTACCGACGATGACTAGTGCCAATTCCAAGAAGCTACCAAGAACATTTTCAACACAGAATTTTATTGATTTCCACCCACCAGAAAGCACCTTTTAACTATCTTACATGACATGTTTGAACTAAAACTTTGTGTTGAATCAGGATCAAAACTTAAACTTATTTGTCATTCGGGTTGGAAGTAACTATCATAGATAGATAGCCTATCAAAAGCATCATAATTAGCTTTCATGCCTATAAATTGGCTCCGAAGTCGAGCACAACCTGCATTGGGCCACCTACACCCACCATCTTCGGCCCGTAATGGGCATAAAGATTCACAAATCCGACTGGTTAAGTTCCCAGAATCATTATCGTTATCTTCTGTAACCGAGATGGAGACGGACAAATCCGTCTTTTCATCAGATAATTCTCCACTGCCTATTGTTTCTCTTGTTCGAGAGGGCATATTCGTCTTTCTAGCAGGATGGTTTTCAATGTCAGCTGTATCTGAAACACGGACCTTATATCCAAGTGATTCGATGGCTCGCTTGATGCCAGCATTTTCAATTTTTGCTTTTCTAGCCGACGCTACAGCTGAGTAGCTGACCTGGCTCTCATTAAGTAGATCAGCAGTCAACGATTCTACAGTTGTCGTTATTTCTCTCGCGTTGCTCTCAGCTAAATCCTTTGCCTGTTAATATTAATATATGATTAAAATAATAACTAGCAATTTGTGACAAAGAAATTAGGAGGTTTTTTATGTATTTGACCCATGTTTCTTATTAGTTAATTTTTTTTTAACTTATTTTGTGTGGCCCGTTAGAGATTAAACATAAGCCTAAATCGACCCATATTACTGGTAAACAGGTGAGAAATTGTAATTACCTTTTGCAGTTCAGAGTAATTCCCCATCATGTTTCTGCATTGGGCTTCAACCTGGCTAGATTGGGCTTCGGAAGGACAAGCCCACCGAAGATGAAATTGGGGCCATAACGTTGGAGCCAAAGCTGCTGCGGGTGGTAATAATGGGCCATCATGTTTAGACGGATTATAAAATATGTTGTAGTGTACGTGAGAATTTCCCTCTGAAGCACGCATATCTGCCAGATGCTCCCACAAGCATGCAGATGCCTCAAAAACACCAGCTTTCACTCTTTCATTCTCGCTGAAATACAAGAAATTATTATTTGGGATGATATAAATAGATGTTGATTTTAATCATTAGACTATAGGTAGCAAAATGATTGGGTCGGGCAGCTTGGGTAACGGGTCAAAACGGGTAACCTTTTAGTATGGGTCAAAACGGTCTGTAAAACTTAACTTTATACTTCATTATAAACCATATACCTGTTGCACAAGAAGTTCCCAAACCGACATGAAAGCACACAGTCCAGGAAATCAACCAGAAAAGCCTGCACACTTGAATGAGTCAGAAAATATTTAACATAACGAAAATCAAATACAGTCCCACGAAAGGACATACTTACCGATGAAAACCCATCAGAATACGGCCCAAATAATATACGTAAGTGACATTGTGCGATCCAGTTGAACTTGTGCGATCCAACTGATCTTGTACGATCCGGTTGGGTTGTGCGATCGGTCTTTGGGCTTGAGGCCCAACAGTAGTTCATTATCATACACAGCCCAATGGATAATATACTTTCAATTAATCGCTCAAGTTCATATTATCACATATCGTGCACATACATCATAACATTCATTAATCGAGGTATCATATAGACACGTAACGTTACATCAAAGTAAGTCTAAAGTTCGAGTTGTCACAGGACGAACTGCGTCCGACCAAGATAGCAAGGCCAACTCCCAACAACCAACCAGAAAAATGGGTCCTCAACGCAAAGTACCTAGAGCAAAAGGTAACATTGGGCCACGCCTTGTCCCCCAACACCAAAGCGCACCTGAAGCAGCTGCTCTTCAGAAACCAAGATATTTTTGCGTGGGCACCCGCAGACATGACCGGGGTCCCACGCGACATTGCGCAAAATTTCTTGAATACCTTACCAGGTATCAAGCCAGTGATCCAAGGCCAACGCCACCTTGGATCCGCAAAAAACCAGGCGATGCGTGAGCAGGTCGAAGAACTGCTCTTCGCAGGCATTCTGCGGGAGGTCAAGTACCAGACTTGGTTGTCCAACCCGGTAATGGTAGAAAAACCATCCGGGGGCTGGCGCATGTGTGTCGATTACAAAGACCTCAACAAAGCCTGTCTCAGGGATTGTTACGCACTTCCGGAAATTGACGAAAAGGTTGATAGCCTTGCACCATTTCGATGGAAGTGCTTCCTCGATTGTTACAAGGGCTACCACCAGGTACAGATGGCAATCGAGGACGAAGACAAAACGGCATTCCGCACCCCTACCGGAAATTACTGTTATACAAAAATGTCATTCGGGTTGCGCAACGCGGCGCAACCTATCAGAAACTGATGAACGACACTTTCCGCGGGCAAATCAGCAAAAGTGTCGAAATCTACATGGACGACCTGGTCGTCATGAGCATGGAAGAAGATACCATGCTCACTGATATCGAAAGAACATTCCAAACTCTGCGAAGCGTCAATATGAAGCTCAATCCAGGGAAATGCTCGTTTGGAATGGAAGAAGGCAAATTCCTTGGGTTCATCGTAACCAAAGATGGATTCAAGGTAAACCCGGAAAAAGTTCAGGCGATCGACCGCATGCCATCGCCTTCAACGATGAAAGAGATGCAACGACTAGCCGGCAGGCTAGCCGCACTAAATAGATTCTTAGCCAACCATGCAACTAAATCTTATTCTTTCATCAAGACCCTACGGAACTGCCTAAAGAAAGAACAATTCCAGTGGACCGCAGAGGCTGAGGATGCTTTCCGGGAAATGAAGGAGTGTTTGATACAACTCCCGACTCTAACCGCACCACGCAAAATATACTTTTATGAACAGGACGACTTGAAGAAGAATTACACTAAAAACGAACTTTGGTAACAAAGATATGCACGGGGCGTTGACCAACGCCATGGTAATGCTAGTTCAACACCACAAGGGAGTGACGTTCAGTGGCGAAGCTTGGAAAAAAAGTTTGGGGGGGCGGAAGGCACCGGACCTAAAAAAAATTTCTATGTTCGGGTCGGACGTCGGTGATTCGATTCGGGTCGGGTCAAACGCTAATATCAAATAAAAAATGTTCTCAAACACTAAAACTTAAACATTGTTTAACAAACAATTGAACAAAGACACCAAAACATTAAAAAGACGAGGAAGGTGGGGTACCCGGTTCACTTGGATGAAGAATTATAGTTCTGTCCCTAATTTCAACTAAATCACATAAATTGCAGCCCTAATTTCAGTTTTGACCCTAATTTCTACCTAAATCACAAGTTTAGGGCTAAAATTCACCTCTAATTTCAACCTAAATCACATGATTTATGCCTGAAGAATTATAGTTCTACCCCTAATTTCAACAAGTTTAGGGTTAAAATTCTCCCCTAATTTCAACCTAAATCACATAAATTGTAGCCCTAAATTAAACCTAAAGATAGAAAAACACATACCTTTAACCTTATGAAGATTGAAGAAGTCAAACAAGACCACAACAAGTAGCGCAGCAGCTTGTAGTCGAACAAGAGCAGGCACAGCAGCAGCCGGTCAATCCCATAGCATAATCTAATAACAAATTAACAAATCACCCCAAATTTCAAGTTAACATAAAGATTTAACAAGTTTAGGGCAAAAATTCGGCCCTAATTTCACCCCAAATGTCAACCAAAATCACATATATTGCAACCCAAAATTAAACCTAAAGATTAAAAACATATACCTTATGAAGATTCAAGAAGAATTCGTCGAAGATTGACAATTTCAACAAGTTTAGGGCTAAAATTCACCCCAAATTTCAACCTAAATCATATAAATTGAAGTCCTAGATTAAACCTAAAGATAATTGAAGAAGTCGAACAAGTACAAGACCACACATACCTGAGGATGAGCCGTGATTCGTGAAGAAATCGAGCAAGTTCAAGACCCCTGCCCTCGGACTCGAACAACAACAGAAGGTCAGCAGCGATTTGGGGTTTCTTTCCCCCTTCTGTTCTGTGCGTGCGACTGGTTATGCTCGTATTCCACCAGGACTGGACTGAATTTGGATTTTTTTTTTGGATGGTGGGCTTTTATTTTGGGCTTATATGATTTTGGTGTATAATAAATTGATTTGGGCTAATTAAGTATTTTATTTGGGCTACATAATAGAAAACCGGGGGTCGAATACGTATATACAAAAAAAAATTTATAAAACCGAGGGGGTCGAACACGTATATACATAATTTTTTTTTTTAAATTCGGGGGGTGGAAACGTATATCCCTAAAAATTTCTATACGAAAAACACATACGTAACACTACTAACCGAAAAGTTCGGGGGGGCGGGCGCCCCCTCCCCGCCCCTTACATGCTGCGCCCTTGGTGACGTTTGCCAATGCCAACCCAACACAGGTTCCATTGCTAGAATATTTTAAACTCATTTCAAACATGGTTTTTATGTATAGTAACATATATCTAAGTCTACGAACTTACTTAGCTTACGGTTATATATTTTAGAGTTAATTACATAAAAGGGCCATGTGGTTTGACCAAGTAACACCTTTTGGGTACTAAGTTCTAAAAGTTGCAAGTTTGAGATTTGTGGTTCTTATTTTATAACATGTTTGGGTCTATGACAATGATGTGTATTTTTTTCGTTAAATATGAGTAAAATGACTAAAACACACTTGCTATTCATAAACATAGAATAAACAAAGTACAAGGACTAACCATTGGTGGAGGACCACTGCCAAACCCATAACGGTCCACCACCGCCGTCAAAACAACCTATAAATAGGCATTTGAGGCTCTCATTTGGTACGGTTTGAACCTCGTTCATCGAGAACGCTCCTTGTAAGAATCCCGAGCTTTCGATACCCTGTTGGGTGTTGCGAGCTAGTTATATTAAGCGAAGAGCGAGGAGACCCTACACCAACTGTCATAGATAGTAAGCAGGTATGGTTATGTTGATACGTTAGGATTTGGTTATTCTAGATAAGATCTTAAGTCATGATCAGGGTAGGTATTGGGTAGCCTAGCTTTAGTTAGGGATGGACTGATTAACCATGCCTAAACAAGGTAGTGTTACTCGATACTAGCCACAGTGATATCTAGTAAGTATATTACCTTTTACCTAACCTAGGTGTTGTATACAGGGTCACCGGCCCGTTTGATATGCTTATTCAACTCGGATCAGATCGATAGTAACCATTTGGGTCGATGCAAAACTGGTTACAATTAATTCATACGGATACCCACAAAAGTTGGACAAATCATCCATGAAATCACGATAGCAACCATTTGACTGTTTTCCTAGAACTATATTGTAGATTGTGAGTCTCATGGTGTCAACTATGAGTTACTGACGATGACTAGTGCCAATTCCAAGAAGCTACCAAGAACATTTTCAAACACAGAATTTTATTGATTTCCACCCACCAGAAAGCACCTTTTAACTATCTTACATGACATGTTTGAACTAAAACTTTGTGTTGAATCATGATCAAAACTTAAACTTATTTGTCATTCGGGTTGGAAGTAACTATCATAGATAGATAGCCTATCAAAAGCATCATAATTAGCTTTCATGCCTATAAATTGGCTCCGAAGTCGAGCACAACCTGCATTGGGCCACCTACACCCACCATCTTCGGCCCGTAACGGGCATAAAGATTCACAAATCCGACTGGTTAAGTTCCCGGAATCATTATCGTTATCCTCTGTAACCGAGATGGAGACGGACAAATCCGTCTTTTCATCAGATAATTCTCCACTGCCTATTGTTTCTCTTGTTCGAGAGGGAATATTCGTCTTTCTAGCAGGATGGTTTTCAATGTCAGCTGCATCTGAAACACGGACCTTATATCCAAGTGATTCGATGGCTCGCTTGATGCCAGCATTTTCAATTTTTGCTTTTCTAGCCGATGCTACAGCTGAGTAGCTGACCTGGCTCTCATTAAGTAGATCAGCAGTCAACGATTCTACAGTTGTCGTTATTTCTCTCGCGTTGCTCTCAGCTAAATCCTTTGCCTGTTAATATTAATATATAATTAAAATAATAACTAGCAAGTTGTGACAAAGAAATTAGGAGGTTTTTTATGTATTTGACCCATGTTTTCTTATTAGTTAAATTTTTTTAACTTATTTTGTGTGGCCCGTTAGAGATTAAACATAAGCCTAAATCGACCCATATTACGGGTAAACAGGTGAGAAATTGTAATTACCTTTTGCAGTTCAGAGTAATTCCCCATCATGTTTCTGCATTGGGCTTCAACCTGGCTAGATTGGGCTTCGGAAGGACAAGCCCACCGAAGATGAAATTGAGGCCATAACGTTGGAGCCAAAGCTGCTGCGGGTGGTAATAAGGGGCCATCATGTTTAGATGGATTATAAAATATGTTGTAGTGTACGTGAGAACTTCCCTCTGAAGAACGCATATCTGCCAGATGCTCCCACAAGCATGCAGATGCCTCAAAAACACCAGCTTTCACTCTTTCATTCTCGCTGAAATACAAGAAATTATTATTTGGGATGGTGTTAATAGATGTTGATTTTAATCATTTGACTATAGGTAGCAAAATGATTGGGTCGGGCAGCTTGGGTAACGGGTCAAAACGGGTAACCTTTTAGTATGGGTCAAAACGGTCTGTAAAACTTAACTTTATACTTCATTATAAACCATATACCTGTTGCACAAGAAGTTCCCAAACCGACATGAAAGCACACAGTCCAGGAAATCAACCAGAAAAGCCTGCACACTTGAACGAGTCAGAAAATATTTAACATAACGAAAATCAAATGCAGTCCCACGAAAGGGCATACTTACCGATGAGAACTCAAATGCAAAAGGGTACATTCGTAATAATTGTGAAACACAATCAACCCACTGTCAGAAGAAATCAATATACACAGGATTAATATAATCACCATACAAGGTTTTAAGATGTTCTATGACATTGTGGAAAAGCATGCCTGAAGAAATATTGGAGAATAACTGTTTGAATGCTGTGTGTTAGAAAGTGGAGCTTGAGATGTTAATGATGTGGATAACTGGCGTATGGATGATGAAGGTGATGACGGTGCGGGTGCTGGTGACGGTGATGTAATGTTTGGACTCGAAGCGTGTCTAGAAAGTTCTAAGGGTATGCTACCACTTCCCGAAAAACTTGGCATTCCAGCTCGGTCTGAAAATGGATGACCAAAGGCAAGCCAATCTTTTTCAACAAGAGCCTGCATGAAAGCATATATAACATAACACATAGGAAACTTAGTAATCAAATTTACGACAAATCGATACCTGAAATCCATTTATGGTCCGGTAATATGGATCAAGTAATAAACTCGCAAGGGCGACCAGCTGTGTTGTTCTGTCCCATCCATCACTGTTATCACACAATAACATGCCAATGAGAAAGTTATAAACTTAAACTAAAGAGAGAATGTCATTTTCGTCCCTGAGGTTTGGCCAGTTTTGCGACTTTCGTCCAAAGGTTTGATTTTCCGCATTTGGATCCAAAAGGTTTGAAATCTTGCCATTTTCATCCAACTCGTTAGTTCCAACCTTTTTCTCTGTTAAGTCAGGGGTATTTTAGTCTTTTTATTAACTTAAAGGGCAATTCGGTCTTTTGAATACTTGTACATTATGCCAAATGCTTGTACATAAAGTGAAAAAGACCGAATTGCCCTTTAAGTCAACAAACCTGTTGGATCCAAATGCGGAAAAACAAACCTTTGGACGAAAGTCGCAAAACTGGCCAAACCTCAGAGACGAAAATGACATTTTACTCTAAACTTAATCATGAAAAATATCGACTTACCTGCAATGAACAAGCATCGATGCAGACTCCAACGCAACACGAGCAGCAATCCAAGCGGAACCAGCCAATACATTTTGGACGTGTATCAACCAACCACTATCACCAAGGGTTGATACTGAAGCAGACATACTACTGAGATTACCTCTACCCCACGTCGATCCGCCATCTCTCTGTTGGAATACATCCCAAACTTAACAACACATTACAAAATTAAGTTAAATGGTAAACGTTTGTAATTAACTAATTATACCAAGAACGATGACATTCCATCTGATGATGTGGTTCCATGTGTATCCAAGTAGTCTCTGAGACGAACAAGACTCTCTCTCATAGCATGGATATTGTCTATCCCAAAAAATACAATCTAAATAAAACATATGTTAGAAATCAAAAAACAGATTTTATGCACATTATTCTAGCTCTATAATCTTTGACAGACCTCACAATTGAAATAGTTGGAAGAAGACTCTGAACCCCCACCCATGGCTCCATTTGCCAAAGCGTTTTTCCGGGGTCTTGCATCAGCTATATATAACTTCCTACGAATAAATATGATTTTCATTTTAGTGAACTCATTTGCATCAAGAACCAAGATATAGGAATAACATAACCGACGAAAGAAAATCATATAACTGAAAAATCTACGACGATAGAAAGCTTTTTACCTCCGTCCTTCTTTCCCCCTAGAAAAACGAGTACAAAGAGCACCAACTAAACTCTCATCAGCATTGCTGCATTATGTTATCACAAAGAAAAATGGACTAAATGCATTACAAAGTGCATAACACAGGGACCATCCATGTACTTTTGGCAAAAGTTAGGGACTAGATGCATTACAAGGTGCAGACCACGTCCGTGTACTTTTGAAAAGCTAGGGACCAAATCCAGAATTTTGGAAAACCACAGGACTATCTGTGTACTTTACTCTTAAAGAAATTACAAAGGCAAAGTAAGCATTACCTCCTCATATTCATCATGAGGCCAACTAATGGTTGGGATGACCGAGCAAGAACAGCTCCAGTGCCTACATATCATTTAAATAAACGCACGATGAGTTCAAAATAACGAAAAGTCGGAATTCAAATGTAAATAATATTTACAATGGAATCCCGTGCTTACGTTTATCGCACCATGATATTACAGGCAGTCTACACCGTGCACGAAATGTACAAGCTTTTAGCAGATCTGTATCCCTAAAATCAGCAACACAAGTGACAGTATAATATAAGACGGAATGAAAAGTACCATGAGGATTGGATAAAGCAAAGATACCTCACCTGATGGCTTTTGGAACTAATAAAGCAAATGGGTAAGTTGTACACATGTTATAATTAGCATTTACATCACTAATCCTCCACCAATCATTATGTAATTTGAATAAACCATCTTCTATTGTGCTGATTGATGACTGAAGTGATCCCATACCAAGAAGCCGGTAGTACTCGTTTACTAACCGCACTTTAGGGTTAGTGTTACTGTTGTTGGAAGGACCAGAATTAAAAGCATAGAGATCCCAGAGCATTGCAGGCCTTGTACCCTTCATCAATGCAGCAAAGACCGCACGTCTCTGTAAAATACAAGCCGAATGATCATAGTAGTACCAAAAATGTGATGGTTTACAAATGCAATGACCATAACTGACCTGCTTAGTCCCCGGGCGAAAACCAAATATAATGATTCTCATATCTTTGCCTGCAAAAGCAACAAACCTGATAATTAAGTGGATTATTAAATTTTCATTGTATGAAAATACTTCTAGAACTGCATTTTCTTATACTATATGTTGGCATATCCAGCAAATTAGCAATGTTTGATACCCGACAAATTTCAAATTTGCAAAAAGCATCATCTTAAATGTATGATTAAATAATCCCAAATAACATGACAATTATAAAAGTGATCTACCATACCAACAACCTGAAGAAGCCTACGTGTAGGAGCCTTCTCTGGCTGCCGAGTACCAGATGGCTGCCTTATCACCTACAAACAACCATTTTCAGCATCACTTTAAAATAGTCAAAGCACTACAAAACTAACCTGGAGAAGAAAAATATTAATAGTATGACAGAAATTCAAGGATGCTTCCCTTCATATTGAAACAAATGGTATTTTTTAATAAGCAAGACTTACAATCTTGTTGAATTTTTCAATGGTAGCCAATGGTATTGTTCCTAGTGCAATAACATCCCTGGATCCTTCACTCTTAAAAGTATGACAGAAATACAGGTCAGATACAGGAGAACATTTGACATCTTTTGGTGCTTAGACACAAACGAGTATGATCAACTACTATATAACACCATATGAGGAATCATGAAAGTTCATATGCATGCAGAAATTATGTGCATTTGTTTGTGAGTGACCTACTGCCCCATGTGCAGATGGTGGCAACCTTATGTGTGCATATGTAACCAATCAACCTACTGCACACATCTGTAATGAAAAAGATCATAGATGGACAACCTTACCAAAAAAAGAAGACGGAAATTGGTCACGAACACCGTGCCTGCTTCATCTGTGTTAACAAGAACACCATACCCCTGAAAGCAAAATTAAATACAGTCACCAAAAAAAAAAGTTACACACTTTAAAATGATATGAAATGTAAGCCAACACCAGGCCTTTCTGCAAAGACTGATTAAGATATTTATAACTTCCTTACAAATTTTCAATCATACACAACTGCAACTGCACATATTGTTACATTCTTCTAAAAAAATGTAACAAGCATCCATCCATATCATATACCTAGAAATAAATCCTTACCTCTGCTATCACACTCTCATCTTCGAACAAAAATTCAGATAATGCATAAGAAACAGACTCCTGTAAACCGCACAAATTACACATTCATGAAATAAGAGACGTATTAGAATTGAATACCTACAGACGAATTGAAACTGAATATAGATCGTAAAGTGAAACCCTAGAAAGAAGGTGAAGATTATTTACGTCGATTTTGATGGAATCAACGGCATATTCGCTTTCAACCACTTCGGATTCAGTGATTTGATTATCTGCTTCACCGATAGAAGACGATCTTCGCGCACTCGACGTCGCCATACACGGCCGGTGGTGGCGGTTATTTGTTTACGACGGAATCCATGCAACGGAGGAGGGCTCAGAAATTAATTAATTGCTAATAAATCCAAAATACATACATTAAAGCATAATATAACGGTAATTATATAACATTTTGTAAAAAAAAGAAAATATTTGCAAAAAAAGAAAGTAAAACTTAAAGAGAATCTCAAAAGTAGATTAAGAGGGTGTTTGGGGTTGAGTTTTGAAAATAGATTATATGTTTTGAATAATCAGAATCAGATAATTAGCTGTAACAAAACGTGCTGCAGAAAGATAGTGTTTGGATTTGATTATATGTTGTTTGATATCACAATAATCAGATAATTAACTATTTGAGTGTTTGGCAAATATATATATTTTGACCCTCTACAAAACGTTTTTATCTAAAAACATAAAAAATTAGTTTTTGGATTATCACGTTTTTCTGCAGTAAAGGATGACCTACTTTTGGATTATCACGTTTTGATATCTACAAAACGTAAAAAAATCAGTTTTTATTAATAAAAAATCGGGTTGAAAAAGCAATCCCAAACACCCCCTAAGTAAACGATATCCTATAAGGGGGACGGGGCGCCCCGTGATGACACCTCCATCACTCTTGGAATGCAAGGGAACACCGTCGCCACCCCTTTTTATCACTCGTCAACTTTATAACGCGTTGAGATTTTCACGCGTGAAGAACATGCAATTTAGTTTTGTGTTTTTTGAATGATTTTGATTAGGGCTGTAAACGAACCGAACGAACACGAACGAGGCCTTGTTCGTGTTCGTTCGTTAAGGAAATAAATGTGTTCACGAACGGTTCATGAACACTTACCGAACGAGATTTTATGTTCGTGTTCGTTCATTAAGGAAATGAGCATGTTCACGAACGGTTCACGAACACAAGCGAACACAAATAAATTTGGCGAACGCGATGAAGGATAAAGGTGGATGGCCCAGAGAGTAGCACTAGAACTTGAATCCCTTATTGTGGAACAGAGGTAGATCATATTCGTCGATGTAACTAATGAGAAAAGAAAGGGAAATGGTGCATAAACAAGGTGAAAGAGGATTTGCTAGTTTAATTGTTAGGGTAATGATATAAATAAAATTTTAATAGTATAAAAAGTATATATAAAATATATGAAAGTATAAAAATCTTTAATTAAAACATGAACATACGAACATAAACGAACGCAAATGAACGAATGTTCACGAACACCTTATCGAACGTTCACGAACACAATTGAACGAACGAGACTGTTGTTCATGTTCGTTCGTTTAACTAATCGAACAAAATTTCTTGTTCATGTTCGTTCGTTTATTAAACGAACGAACATAAACGAACTTCCCGCCGAACGGTTCACGAACTGTTCGCTGAACGTTCGGTTCGTTTACAGCCCTAATTTTGATAGTGTGTGGTGAGTGATGGACATTTCCACTAAAAACCATCACTAGTGATGGAATAAAGCTCGATGACATGGCGAAAATTGATTGGATGTTGTGATTGATGAGTGAATGGTGAGTGATGGGTGCCCATATCCCCCTAATATTTCTTGTTTTCTTCCAAATTGTATCATTTCTATTGTTAGTTATAAGTATTGATATCATTAACGTTAGAAGACCAGACAAACATACAATCGAATATTAACAATAGCAATACATAAGTGTAGGAAATAATAATTTTCGAATATTGTCCTTGCCCTGATCCTAGAGGACCTCAAGGCGTTGAGCAGTCGAATTTCTGTTGAAAATAGGAGACTTTCACAAGTGAATCAAATAACACACCAACAAATGGATTACCCCAATACATGAGTGACTCTATTCTTTATTTATAATCAACTAACGAAATTTCTAAATTATAAAACAAGAACAACGAATTAGCTTTCATAGCCGTACACCGACCCTCCTATTTTACTTCACCTAGGACACCAAAACAATAAAAATAATAACCAGACGTGTCTATCCTTAATTAGTTTTTTTTTTTTTTTTTTTTGAAGATTTATCCTTAATTAGTTCATATCTGATTTACATTAGATAATTTAAACAATAAAATTAATTGTTTTCCTTGATCTTCTCCAACCTCCCCTTGAGACCTATCCGAACCACCCGAAGCGGATATCGACGTTCAATAACTTCTACCACCGGTCAAAGCAACCACATAACGTTAGTGTTGACACGACTTTGACTAATGTCGGGTATTTAGATACAACCAAAATGACTTTATCAATATTTAATGGTGTGTAGGTAATAGAGAAAAATATGTACAAAACTACAAATGAATAATGGACCCTCGTTATCTTTTACAGCCCATAAGTACAAAATGTCAGTGTTTCAAGTGACCATAGTGGATTTGGCCATATGGCAAAATGGACGTTTTTGTCATCGGATAAAAAGGTCTTTCTTTATTTATTTATTAATTAGTGGGTGTAAGGTTTACCTGGGATGTTTTTTTCTAGCTCATTTCTTTCGAGTTTTTTCAATATTATTAGTGCCAAATATAATCACAAAATACTATTATTCTAATATTAGGGTAAAGTTATCTTATAAAGTCTCTTAAAAATGAAAAGTGTATAAAATCACAATGGATCTCAAAATATAACACAATGTTGTGCAAAAGATAACATAATGCCGAGAAACCTAACACAATGTCAATGAAAAAAGACACAATAAGTCAAAAAAAAACAATTACGCAAATGTAGAAAAGACAAAATGATCGAAACAAAAATTCTAAAATCTACAAGCTAAAAATGCAAAAGTTAAAATCTAAAATCTCATATCATAAAATCGACGAGACGGTTCTAATGTTACTTGAATGAGGTCAATCGAAGTCCGTTTGATACCTGAAGGGGTATGGTCCCAAAACGACCATTACCCGCATCAAACAAACCCCTACCAGTAAGCAAACCGCACCCATGCGGTCACATCCTTCGAACCCATTCGGTTCGAAGATGAATAGCTTGACCCAAGTACGAAAGAAGATGAGCATATCGACGCGGCTGGCACCGCATCATATGGCCATTTTCGTCACGACAAGGGAAGCGAGCAAATAGTCTCCACATACGATGATGCGGCCAACACCGCATCTCGCGTATTTCTTGATCACAAGTAGGAGACGCGGTAACTTCAGACGTTACCGCATGCAGCGATGCGGCTCGCACCGCACCCTGCATATCCAACAAGTGGACTGACACGCCAGGCAAGTGGCTGACACCACGAGGCAAGTGGCGCCGGCGACAGTCCCCTGTCAGAGCTATTAAAGCAATGGGCTGACGTGGCGTAACCCCCACGGCCGGCGAGACTGACACACCTGCAACGGTGCAGCTCGTCGTCAGCCCATCCATCAATCTCCTCCTTCACTCCTCGGCTATAAATACCGACCCCAAACCAGGTTTGAGGTATCTCTTCACAACTCTCTCACTACTACTATCTTGCTTTGCTTCCCAAGCAAACTACTGATTCTCACGCCGGAGAGTGGTAACAAGGAGCACCCCCCACCCCATCCTCCTTGTTACGAGTCACGGCTTGTTTCCTTGTGCAGGAGATCATCCACCGGTGACCCAGCCAGCGATCTCCGAGAGGAAGGGATTAACCCTTCTTGACGAGACCAGTGTGTTAACCCTGCCCGGTTAACCATTGTTTCATCAATACCCTTTCTACGACTTTATAACTTTGGGAGATAATGTATTTGATCCTAACCTTCTATTACTAATCTATATTTTTGTTAAAAAAAAAAGATACTATTATTGTAAATATAATCTAACTTTTAAAATGATACAATTTAAGAGGTAATATTACATTCCATCCCTTTTGTTTTATACTTATTACTAGGTTATTTCCCGTGTGACACACGGGTATAATAAATAAAAATTGTATAAACTTTAAAGCTATAAGTAATCGAGATTACTTATAAATTTAAATAACCGAGAGACATAAAATGCATTAGAATTAAGGCACTAACTCGGTGAGAATATGAATGTATTACAAAAATATAGAAATAATTCATAAATTTGTAAATATTGTTTACTTGGTAAATGGTGTTGTTGGTGTTATATTTTTTAGATCATACGTAATAGATTTCGACAAATTTGATAATGATAATATCTTGTTAGAATTATTGTTTTAAGTATCATTTTGGATCTATGATAATCCAACAACAGGTAGCCTTGGTATAAGCATTGTTGATGATACAATCTGCAAGAAATAGTTAACTTTTGTTTTTTTGAATTAAAATGAAAAGATGTCATCATATTATAAAGAAAATATGTTTATGCTAAACAGAAATTGTTTTATTAATTTAATATCTCAAATTTAATTTGAAATAAAAATATAAAAACACTTGTAATAAGTTGTATTCTTCTAAAAACCAATAAAATAATTAAATTCAACTAAATTAAGAAAAATGATTTATCCCTGAACCATTTGTTAAACATTGAGATTATCACACGTATTTTTAAGCAAATTAATTTGTAAAGATTGACCAATTCGATATGAATAAAAGAAATTATATTTTCTGGCACTTAGAATATAATTTTAAATTGCTTATCTAAATTTTAATTGATAGTTATCTTTAAGCAAATTATAGTTATCTTTAAGCAAATTAATTAGTAGAGATACTGGCCAATTCCTTTTGAATAAAAGAAATTATCTTTTAACATGTAGAATATAATTTTAAATTACATATGTAAATTTTAATTGATAGTTATCTGAATTTAAAAAAAAAAAATTAAGTAGAGATAAATAGAAAAAAATATATTTTTTTAGGCGGGAAAACTCTATGGAAATCACCCCAGAGAATGACACGTGTCTTTAATAGGTTTACTTTATTATATGTATAGATTTTACCCGTTTTGACTTGATAGAGATAAGAATCTATTCATGACTTAGTTTTTTTTTGTCGAAAGCGAATTTCTTTTAATCCCCGTCGTCGTCTGTGAGAGTTGAACTCAATTCGTCGTCTATGAGAGTTGAACTCAATTCTTTGCAAATGGACCAGTATGAGTTGGTTAAGTGGGTCAAATTGCTACCTTTCCAAATCAACCATACATGCAAGATCACTGCACAATGCAAGCAGGGCAACTCCTCAACTTCAAACGTCTTATATAATTGAAAACTTTTATAAGGTAAAAACCACATCATTAGAAATGTTTCACCATTAACTATACATCTACAAACAAGCAAATACCCATATCAATTCTATGCCAGAAGGTCAACAGCCATCAACACTGCAACCTTGAAAACACATGTATCTTTAGAATCTTCAACAGTACCTTTTAAAACAGCCGCGCTAGATCATGACTCACGCCATTCATGGTTCTTGAGATTGCACCCACAAGCGGCTAACGAAACAGGTCCTCACCATTTAGACTAGAACCGTTTGTCATCGTCAATAAGCTAACCATCCTCAACTTGTCAAGTTCACCGGATCACCAGAATCACCAATGACACCACCGCTTTCACATTCCAACATAGCTTTTGCGTTAACTTCTCTACCAAACCGCCATATGTAATTAAGACCGACAAGAAGTTCCGTAATTGTAGCTTCTGTTTTCTCTTGATTTGCATAATGAAGAGTCTGTACAAGAAGCACATTCGTTTTAGAAAGCAAATTTTGGTGCTCAAAACTTCTTTCGGATTGCCATCGAATCATATTATGAGCGAGTGGAGATAACCATTCTAAAGTTCCCGATATCGCCTCACTCCATTCTTCAGCTAAACCCGTGTCGTATTCTGACGAAGCCAAACTTTTAGCATACGGTTTTAGCCTCGTTCTAAGAGCGCTTCTCACGTTTTTGGGTAACATATTGTATAAATCGTCTCTTGCATCATGACCAATTAAGTGAGGTGACGCGACAAGTTTCTCGAGAACGATAATAACATTAGCATAATGTAAAGCTAACGCAGCAGCACCAAGGGTTTCCGGAGGTGCGTTAAATTTCTTTTGTTTGGAGCTAATTTCCACATCGGATTCTTTGTTTCCATCAAACATGCGTCCCTTAAACGGTCCCGTGGTGCTTAAACGATTTGGTGTGGCGGTCTTTCCGTGCCATAGTTTCAGCCTGGTTCTAGTAGCACGAGCTAGCGGGCCGAACTTTGTCGTTGACTTTGGTGTTGACTTCTCAATAGGACCAGAATAAGTCATGTTCCGATGTTTATTACCAGAATATGGTATTGAACTTCCAAGTGGACCGGAATAGTAAGCGTTCAAATTATTTGTACTTGAAATCGGGCCGGATCTGGAAACTACATCTCCCAAGGGCCCGGAGGAAAACCGAGCAATCCTATATTCAGATGGGTGGATAGAAGATTGAAGCAATGCGGAAACAGATTGACTTCGATTCATATGATCGGAATCTAGAGAATCAGAGTATTCGACATCTGGCAACACGTGATTGATTCCAAAAACATGTGCGATTCGACCGAAAATGGTGAAGATGGATCTCACGAGAAGGAAAACGACATAATCGTGAGTCTTGTTCCATAAAGACATCTCTTTCAGTCGTTTGACTTCTTGCTGCCTCCACGACAGTTTCTTCGTATATTCAACCAACGTTATGCTGTCTTGATCTTCATTGCTCTTCATTCTCCTCAAAATTTGTTCGAGTTCTGTTAGCGTTTCTATTTCTTGATACAAATTTGCGTTGATGAGAACAAACTTCTCCATCTTTTTTACTTTCTTGTTCATCTTCTTCCACGACAACTGCCATCCGTGCGGGTCATCACCCGATTTGATCAACGCATCATAAGCTTGCTCAAAGCATTTTAAAACCGGGTCATTGCATCGTTTTGCAAGACGTGTCACAACTCTCGCCACATTTTCTAAATTATGTAGCATTTCAGCGCAAATTAAATCTACTATATAAGCATCATCTTCTGAAACAAGCTTTTTGATACCCACAGAGCTACTAATCTCATCCCTTAGTTTCGTAACCTGTTTATCGGTTAGAGAATTCCATTGATGAACTAGCTTCGAAAGCAGGCTTGCAACTTCAAACGCCAACACCCCCATTCGAACCTTTTCACCATGATCATGTTTTTTCGACGATTTCCATAGCCCGCGAAACCAAGACTCAGCCACCATCTTTTACCTCAAATAATTGAAGCAGTGATCTTGCAGCTTGAGCCCAATAACAGGTCTCTTGAATCTTGATCCTGAATTATATTATATAAATCGAAAAGGTTCATCAAAACCGAAAATCAAACTAATATCATGATCTTTAACCCTGCTAATTATAAAATACAAATTATAGCAGAAGATAAGATAAAATTAAAGAACCCTTGACTTTAAAAAGTCAAACTAGGATCTCCTTGACTTTCAATCAGAAAAGATCAATCTAAAACTAGACCTAAAAGCAACTTTAATCCTGATTCTCAGCTAATAATTAATAAATTCAACTTTAATTCTGAAAATTGGAAAGCTAATTTCATGAAATTGAAGTGAAATTCATCAAGTTTTAATTACACAGACTCCAGTCACAATCAGAATTTCAATATAAACTCAAAAACAAACAAATCGATTCAATTTTTTAACCTAACAAAGTGCGATTCAGAATCAAATCAAATCAAATGTAATGAGAAGAAACAGCAAATAAGCATACGAATCAAACCCTAGACCTGAAAAGCTGTAATACACAGACATGTATGATGTATAATATAAAGCAAGCAACAACAGAGAGTAAAATGATGGAAAGAATCGACGAAGAATAAAGAAAGAAAGAAACACACCGATTCTATTCTACCAGCAGAAGAACAGAGGAATCTTCATAGCACCAACTTCAAGGTCTTGAAATGAGAGAGAGAGGGAGAGAGAGAGGAGAGAGAGAGAGAGCATATGATGGACACTCAACTCACATGGTAGAGAAACCGAGTGAAGTTGAAAGGGAACATATATTATTGTAAAAGAAATTGCTTTTTTTATTTCTTAAATGTGCTTTTCATGACCCTAAAGTTGATACTTTTATACTATTCTTTCTTTTTGGCTTAAAAGAAAAAGAATACACCAAGTGGTAGTTATGTGATTTGTTTATGGTTTTTTGTTTTGTTGAAATACTACTAAGAGTTGTTAATCGTATACTTTTTGCTTTGTAAGTGTATAATTTCATTAATTTGTATTGTTTGTTGTTTTTTAATTAATTTAATGAGATATTTATCATGATTAGGCAATGTTGTAAAACAGGGTTTGGAGGTCGAGTAATTCCTACAAGGTAGACTGTCTAGTTACTCGTAATTGATTAAACGTGGTCAACATCGGCCAAAATCGAATCTAGTAGGTTAACTCGAACCGAGTTTAACTTGAAAACAATAAAACATAATTCTCATGTCTATCATATTGAATAATGAATATCATTTTTCAAGGAATGAAAATCAATTTTTGAGATACTTTACTATTTGAACACGTATTTTTTTATTTATATTGATATTCATATATTTTGTTATAAATATTAGTAAACTTTTGACATACCTACAATTTCCTGAAAACTAATTTCTTTATAATTCAACATGTCCGAGTATTCCCCAAGTACTCGCAACTCTCTAATCGACTGACTAGGGAGCACCTAGCGACTTCTGCAACCATGAGATTATGTGAGAACATAAAAAAATTAAGATAAATAATGCTAGTATTTTTTGGATGACAATCTCACTCACTCGTTAAATCTACTCTTGATTTTTTTCCAATATCCACCACCAATTTAATTATTTTAATTAGTATGCGTGAACTATGTTTTTTTAATGGCCAACAGAATTAATCTTGAGCACTCTCAAGGCATCCACTGAACAAACAGAGTACTCCGAGAGTAACCCGAGTCCACCACCAATTCCGGGATAAACCCAGTAACCCATTCGCCCGTAGACACGACAGTGAAATTACCGGTAAAACCCGTTTGGCTCAAGGATCCAACCCAGATTTTTTGGGTCTCCTATCATTGCCCACCAGTGTCTCACTCTGTATCAAGTGAGAGTTGAATCTGCATCTCTCAAGAGAAATGCAAGCCCTCCCCCACTTAATCTAGAGATCATTGACAATGCGTGAACTATGTTAGATGTGAAATTTATGTTTGACCACTAATGACGTATTTTATGTGATTATGAGTATATACATGTGTTTTTCATATATTTTTATTTGAATACACTGATTAACATGTATCAAAGAATTTATTTAACAATTATTTGATCTATTATTGACTATGATCTAACTAAAGATTGTTTTAAGTATTTTTGGTCTATTCACATGTGATTTAAAGTTTGCATCTAAGTATCATATAGCAAACCATTTTCGGTATATAATTATATATACATGTGATTTAAGGTTTGCTTAAATGTGTATGCATATTGAGAAGTTGATACCAAGAAATCTTAGTATCACATATTGACTTATTCAAAACTATGTTCAATCAAATGGTGCGTAATTTAACAATGTCCAATCATATTGTCATCGGAATTTAACATATAAAACATAAGTCTTTTTAAAAAGAAAAAAAAAACATGAGGTAAAGAAAGGAATTGTCCTCCCTTTGACTCCTATGTTCCTTGTCTCCTTGTTCACTATGTAGTATGTAAGATATTAGATATTAAGTGGCTCCTTGTTCGTACTAAGAACTGGATATTGAGGCTAAAAAATAGTAGTTTTTCTACCACATCTATTCTTAAATGTGTATATTTATGATACAACAATGAACTAATAACTAATGATCTTTAAAGTTTTTATGAATGTGTATACCGAAACAATACGTCACGACCCATACATAAAGTCAAAACAACTTATGAGAAACACAAAATAAACTTACGTTGCTAATTCTTAAACTACGATATAACTTGACAAAAAAATATACATATCATAATAATAATTGTTTTAGGAGTTGTTTGTTTAAGCTCTTAATGGGATCTTAATGTTGAAAATTAAAGACTACATTGAATATATCTTGCATACAAAACATGAAAAACGAGAGCCTTTATTTATAGGCTTACAAGAACAAATAAAAGGAAAGACTAATTAATATTGGAGACGATGTTGAGGATCCATTATTTTCTCTAAGTTATTTTTTTCCTTTTCTAACACTTCCCCTCAAGTTGAATTGTGGGATTGCCACGATTCAACTTGGATTGGTTTTGTTTTTGGGTTTTGATTTGTTTGGTTTTTGATTTGCTACCGTCTCCTAGACATGGTAGTTTGAGCTATTAAGTTACGGCCTTTCGACATGGTAACTTTTGGTTTGATTTGAGTTACCGCCTTTCGACATGGCAACCTATTTTGGGTTTTGGTTTCCCCTCAAGTTGAAAAATCAACTTGGCCATTTGGGTCTTGGCATTGGTTTGGGTTTTTGGGTTTTTCGAGTTTGATTTTTAAGCTTTGATTTTTTTGAGCTATCATTTTTTTAAGATTTTATTTTTTTGAGCTCAATTTTTTTTTTTTTTGAGCTTTGTTTTTTTTTATATTTTTGTTTTTTTTTACGGAAACGTTGTTTTTTTTAATATTTTCTTTTATTTAAAAGAAAGGGAGCCTTTGCCTACTTTGACTTTGCA
Source organism: Helianthus annuus (assembly GCF_002127325.2). NCBI lineage: Eukaryota > Viridiplantae > Streptophyta > Magnoliopsida > Asterales > Asteraceae > Helianthus > Helianthus annuus. The sequence continues at coordinate 158,773,498 of NC_035446.2, read as the reverse complement.
AATTAGGTCCAACTGCACTGCACGGTCTGTAGGTGTAAATGCACGAATGCCTTTCTTGTTCATCCACTTTGAAACCTCCAATGCATGATGGAACCGTCTCCATTTACGAAGATCATGAATAATCTGCTTAACCTCAGAGGCTCGCACCTTCTTCCCTACTGCAAATCCACCACTACCCTTCTTCTTGTTCTTGCTAGCTTCCAGCTTCTTCGCCTTCTTATCTCTCTCTTCTTTTTCTCTTCGAAGCTCGAATTCATACTGCTTTTTTCTAAGAGATAAGTTGTTCTTCTTCGACATCTCTGATTGAATGTTTTCCGGTGAATATTTTGATTCAATTGATTGTTTTTCCTGTTGCGATTGACGGAGATTGCGGCGAAACCCTAGGGTTTTCAGCGGCGGCAGTGGATGCGGCGGCGGCGAAGTTCAGCGGGGTTTCAGGTTCGATTTCGGGGTTTAGGTTTTGATTTGATTTTGGTTTTTTCTGATTTCGATTGGATGGTTCGTGGCGAAGAAGATTTGAAGTTGATTTTGGTTGAACGATTTTGGTTTTGGTTTTGGTTTTGGTTTGAGATTGGAGAACAGAGTTTTCAAGGATCATAACTCTGCTCTGATACCATGTTGAAAATTAAAGACTACATTGAATATATCTTGCATACAAAACATGAAAAACGAGAGCCTTTATTTATAGGCTTACAAGAACAAATAAAAGGAAAGACTAATTAATATTGGAGACGATGTTGAGGATCCATTATTTTCTCTAAGTTATTTTTTTCCTTTTCTAACACTTAATGGTTCAGACCCCATACTGATTCAACACTTAATGACTTATATTGTTTGTTTCGCAATCAGATGTCTGAATGATTCAGACATTTTACTCTGAATATTTAAGCATTATGTTGAGTCTGAATAGTTAAAACCTCTTATCTGAATTGGTCAGACATTTGTCTCCGAACGCTTAAGCATTATACTGGCTCTTAGTGGTTGACTGGTTCAACACTTAAAGTTCAAACCTCTTACTGATTTAACACTTACCCATTTAGAAGTTGTCAAACAGCCCCTTAGGTTGGTATATGATATCCCCTTCCTGAATCATTGACAAAATGACAAAACAAAATTAAGTACTTCTTAACGTTAATTAAAGTATAAAGTATTTGTGGCATTGAAAATAACCTAAAACTATATGGGCTTAAATGTAAAACATTCTTATTAGTTAAATGCTGATATAGTGAGTGTATCAACTAAATACAATAAATGCAAATGAGATGCAAACACAAAAACACCTCAGTCGCTATCGTGGTATAGAGACTATAGAGGACCACACGGAGACGTGACTATAATTACCGTTTTGACCTTTACACGGCGGCGTAACACGTCGGCACACTGTGCTACCAACCCACCCACCCACCGGAAACTGTCGCCGCCTCGCTTTTGTTTATGTCCCTTTCACTGCCACGGGGACAAATTTTACATTTTCACGGTTTCTCAGTTCCCACCCTTTTATATATATTATTTTTCATTGGTGGGTCCACCTCCATTATTATTAATCTACTCAAAAACAAGATAACCCAACTTTCAAGCATCAATGGTTAGGTGTTCATAAGGCTGCACGGGGTGCAGTCGGTAAGCTCATTCGGGGAGGGATTTTGCCGATAGGCAATGTGCCGCCGTTCATTCGGTGAGTGAGAGAGGGGGATGAAACCGGTGGCGGCTCACCGAGAGAGAGGGAGGAGAGAGAAGGTGCAGGTCCAATCAATGCTTTCCTTTTTTTTTTTTTTTTTTTTTTTTTTAAAAAAACCCAATTCACCTAATAGGGGAGTGGCGCCATCAAATGGGGGTGTTAGGGGAGTTTAAGAGGGGAGTTGACGTGGCACACGGGGATTGGTTTGACGTAAGAGAGGGGACTCACCTATTAGGTGAGCACCCCCTTCACCCTAAGTAGCATATATTGACAGCTGCTCATACATTGTTTTGATAGATGAATTAAAATAAATTTGTTCTTTTTTTTTTTTAACGGAAGCACACACCTTAATTATAAATTTCATTTTAATGATTATTTTGTGGGACTTGAACCTGTATTATTTCGATAGTGAATAACAATTTGTTTTTGAACATTGATATAGAAACCAGGCCAGTAAGTTGCTAGAACCCAACATACAATACAACTACATTTAACAATCTATAATATCTCGCACATTAAAATCACACCATCTCTCCGAATTTAAAATACTATGCTTTGATCTACCTTTGATCTAAAGAAAAGAGTTTAACTTGATATCTTCAACCATATTTGTGATTGACCCGCAAATCCCATTGATTCCTTGTCGTTTCTGACTTTCCATAGACAAATATGATGCCACTTTGCCAAGAGGCAATCGACAAATAAATTTGAATTGGTAAAAAAAGTTTATATCTCTGAATAAAATGTAATGGAAATTGGTATTTAATAAACCAACCTTTAACCAGTTGGTAAATAATAATCCAACCTACAGAATTGGTATATAATAATCCTACCTATCAACATGTTGGTACTCAATGAACTTCTGTTAATTTTTTTTAACTGAAGTTAGTTTTTAAGTTTTATTTATTACACAAACAGTCCCTGTAGTTATAAGTTACTAGTTTTAAGTTTTATTTATTACACAAACAGTCACTGTAGTTATAAAAAATCATAAAAATCCTAAAAAAATCAAAAAAATTCTAAAAAAATCTTAAAAAATCAAAAAAAAATATAAAAAATCAAAAAAATTCTAAAAAATTCTAAAAAGTCAAAAAAATTCTAAAAAATCATAAAAATTCTAAAAAATCAAAAAAAATCTAAAAAAAAATCATAAAACTCTAAAAAATCAAAAAAAATCTAAAAATAAAAAAAAATTATAAAAATTCTAAAAGACTTGTGAACCCTAATCCCCCTTTTAGAATCAGCCGTTTCCACTACTTCTCTATGTTTCCCTCCTAAACCAAAAAAAAAAAAAAACTAATCTCCTCAAAACCTTTAATCTGAGCTTTATCTTCAAGACTCAAACCACAGATCACCACACACACTTCAAACTCCTGCACCCTCCTTCCTCTCCATGGCCGGCGACCGGCGAATCAGTGGTTCCTGCGCCGTTACGGTGGTGTCGGCCACCATCTCCGACGAAACAACACCCACTCCCCTTCATCTCTACCCCCTCCTCTCCGATAAGCTCCAGCGTATGGCGGCGGCAGCATGTTGTCTCGATTGCTCCTCCGCTAAACACCCACCCACACCTATCGTCTCTCTCTCTCTGGTTAGCTTCGATTCAAGTCCGGTTTGTTACAAATTTGATTTGGGTTTACTTGGTTTCGGGTCTAGTCAGGCTTGGTTCGAATCCAGGTCCTAGTCGGGTCAGTTTGGTCACGTAGTCGTCTCGGTTCCGGTAAGAGTTGGAACATTATTCGTTTAAAACTTCAGTTTATTTCAAAAATCAGAATCTGATTTGGGTTTGTTTGTTTAAGTTTCATTTTAGTTTTGTATAAATCGTATAGAATCTGATTTGGGTTTGTTTATTTAAAGCGAAACACGTTAATTTTATAAATCGATTTTTTTTTATTTTTTAGAATTTTTATGATTTTTTAGAATTTTTTTGATTTTTTATAATTTATTTGATTTTTTAAGATTTTTTTGATTTTTTTTTAGAATTTTTATGATTTTTTTAGAATTTTTTTGATTTTTTTAGGATTTTTATGATTTTTTTTATAACTACAGGGACTGTTTGTGTAATAAATAAAACTTAAAACTAGTAACTTATAACTACAGGGACTGTTTGTGTAATAAATAAAACTTAAAAACTAACTTCAGTTAAAAAAAATTAACAGAAGTTCATTGAGTACCAACATGTTGATAGGTAGGATTATTATATACCAATTCTGTAGGTCGGATTATTATTTACCAACTGATTAAAGGTTGGTTTATTAAATACCAATTTTCCTAAAAATTTAAATTGATGATATCCATACTGATTTTTTATAGAGCGATTATTATATAACAGGTTTGATTTTTAAATTTTTAAGTATTAAATATGAAGTAATATACAGTTTTTACTTCTTTGCAAAATAAAAAACTAAATTATAGTTAAAGTTTAGTTCTATAGTTGAAAACCTATATAACAAGTTAAGACTGGAAATGTACAAGTTGTAAACTTGGATAAGGACTGACAATATATATGGGAAGATGAAATCATATCTATATACATATTCATTTACTTTTTCTCCATATGTATATTTATTTGATTCAATTCATTGATATACATTCATATTCATATTCATGGTTGAAAAGGACCAGTGAATATTAATTGAATATCAAGAAACATCATTTATATTTGTTGGTTGTGTCGATGAGCTAGCTCCTCAATAATTTTGATGAATTTAGTTGTGGAAAAATGTTTAAAAGAGATCCAAAGTTAGAAAGAAAGAAAAAAGCTAACCAATATGATGAAACTGCATAATATATAATATATATATATATATATATATATATATATATATATATATATATATATATATAGTAAGGTTCATGCGAGAACCACCTTTATTGCGAAAACCGCGAGAACCAATTTGAACACAACCTAAAATAGCTAAAAAAACTTAGAAAAAAACCTAACCCCCCCCCCCACACAAAAAAAAACCTAACCCCCCCAAAGCTAAAATGCTAAAAACTAAACCCCCAAAAAACCTAAAAAAAAAAATAATCTAATTTTTTTTATTTTTATTTCTTAATATTTTTTTATGTTAAAATCGCTACTTTTAGTAGCCAAATTTTTTTTTTCCTTTTTGGCTACTAAAAGTAGCTATTTTCTTATAAAAAATATTTAAAAAAAATTGTGTGTTTTTTAGCTATTTTTAGGCATTTTTTGTTGTGTTCACATTGGTTCTCGCGGTTCTCGCAATAAAAGGTGCGTTATTTGTTCTATAACATGCGTGATTATTGTGTTTCAACATGCATGATTTTGGATTTTTGAGTTATAACGTGCGTGATTTTAAAATGAACGTGCGTAATCACCTGTCGTACGTGATGTACGTTAAGCCGTAATGTACGTTAACCTTCCCCTATATATATATATATATATATATATAGGGAGGGGCTCATGCGAGAACCACCCTTATTGTGAGAACCTTGAGAACCAATGTGAACACAACCTAAAATAGCTAAAAAAACCTAAAAAAAACCTAACAAAACCTAACCCCCACCCCCCCCCCCCCAAAACCTAAACCCCCCCCCCAGCTAAATGCTAAAAAAAAACTTAACCCCACCCCCTCCCCCCCCCAAAAAAAAAAAAACCTAAACCCCTCTCCCCCACCCCCCAAAAACCTAAACCCCCCCCCCACCCCCACCCCCCAAGCTAAAATGCTAAAAACTAAACCCCCAAAAAACCTTAAAAAATCTAAATTTTTTTTTTTTGAATTTTTAATATTTTTTATGTTAAAATCGCTACTTTTAGAAGCCAAAAAAAAAATCTTTTTTATAAAAAAATTAAAAAAAAAAAAAATTTTTTTGGCTTCGAAAAGTAGCGATTTTTTTATAAAAATATTAAAAATTTCAAAAAACAAATTTTGTGTGATTTTTAGCTATTTTTAGGCATTTTTGGTGTGTTCAAATTGGTTCTCGCGGTTCTCACAATAAGTGGTGGTTCTCGCATGATCTTCTCCCTATATATATATATATAGGGTAGGGTTCCATCGTGAACACCCTCCCAAGAGTGAACTGCGTGAACAGGTATGACCCTTGATTTCCTTTTTAGTTGTTAAGGGTAGGATTGTAATTATATAAAAAATTAGATTTAAATCATTATTTTAATAATTGAATTAAGTTACATCTTTTCTAATTTAAATTCATTATCCACATTATGTTTATTTGTTAATAAGATAATTATCAAAACAAAAAACAAATCACCAGATTTCAATTTTAATTTTTATTTCAGATTTCATCACTAGAATTCAAATTTTGATTTTTAAGATCCACGAAACCTTTATATTTCAACGGTATACACATGTGTACTTGGATATAAATAGAACAGTACACATGTGTACTCAGCATCGTACATATGTGTACAGTAATTTACAGGTGTACATCAACATTCAACACAAAAAAAAATTCCGAGATATCACAAAAACAGACGATATACACATGTGTACATCGCCTTAAAAAGTGGGCAAAATCAGAATATACATGTGTACATCACATTTAAACAAATAATTATTTTAATAATTGAATTAAGCTAAATCTTTCCTAATCCTTGATTTGATTTGTGAGAGATTTATGCAATCAATTTAAGATTGAAATTACACATAAACCCTTTTTGTATTTAATTAAATGGAAAAAATTAACCAAATAATTACCATCATGCCACTCACTTTAATCTCAAGATCATAAAAATCAAGGGCCCAGATCAGTTCACGCAGTTCACTCTTGGGATTTTGTTCACGTTTGAACCTAATCATATATATATATATATATATATATATATATAGGATTAGGTTCAAACGTGAATAATTTCTCCAGCGTGAACTGCGTGAACTAATCTGGGCCCTTGATTTTTATGATCTTGAGATTTTAAGTGAATGGCATGATGGTAATTATTTGGTTATTTGTTACTATTTAATTAAGAGAATAAGGGTATATGTGTAATTTCCATACCATCTTGATTGCATAAATCCCACAAAAATCTCTCTGCATTTATGTTTCAAAATCCCACAAAAAATCTCTTTCTCACATATAAAAATCCTTTTAAAACTTCAAACCCTATCTTCCTCATATCTTCAGACACGCACACAAGCAGACACCCACTTTTCATCTCATTCATCTTTCTGCTTTCCCTCTTGATTACACCTCCGGCAACTGGAGTTACTCCGGCGACACCTCCGGTCGTCACACACCCAAACAATCTTAACACCTCTTCCCCCTTATCCACTATACACACCCCCCGTAACCCCTTTATCTCGTGGTTCCCTGCCGGATATCGGCTCCCTGCGGGGCTTATCCGATAATATACCCACGACACCCTCTTATGTTCGTACACTATCCCTCGTACCAGAACACACACCCACTTAACCTACTTGATCTAGAGAGAGAATCTGAGAAGGAAGGGAGCCACCTTGTGTGGCGACGGAACCGGAGAAACGACAGATAGAGAGAGCTGAAGCAACGCCACTGCTATGGCGGTGGTGGTGGTACTTTTATTCTTCTTCGACGAGATTTTCCGGTAAACACTCCTCCACTCTTCTTTACTTCAGATCGACAAAGTGTTGGTTTTTTTGTTTCTTTCATTTGTTTTTCCGGTGATTAAGGACGTTGAGGTTGCCGTTGATGATGACGATGATGGTTGCAGACGGCGGCAGCAGAACAGATCTACCGCCGGTGACGTCAGCGGTGGCGAATCTGAATAGATATACCGGCGAAGCTGAACAGATCTATCGTCGATTACAGGTATACCGGCTCAATCTGAATGGGTGTTTATTTTGAAGATTTAAGTGAATTAGGGTTTAACATAATTTTGAGTTAGTTGATATTTCAATTTAATATATTGTTGAGTTAATAAAGTTAACTGTTGCTAATGAGATCGCCGGTTCGATTCGGACTGGTGATATCGGTCTGTTTCATGTCGGCTAGGTTCTGATTTGCTACCGGTTTTAACGACTTAACCTGTCAATTGCACACGGCTGACACCCCTGTTTCCAGACACACCCTTGATGCGCTACAGTTATCGTCCTCAAAATTACTCAGACACTAATATCAACTTTCATTTGTTGCAGGGTTGTAATGATTTTAGTTTCTTTTCAAGTCGAAACATTAAGGTTGCAATGCCTGTTGGGAACTATACTACATCGAGCATGAAATTCAGGTACTAGTCTATTTCTAACCAGAACTACAGTTTTGATGTGTTATTTGAATGGACTATAATTATACACCGTCATTATTAGATGTGTCATTAGTTTTTTCACTGCTTTAAGGCGATGTACACATGTGTATTCTGCTTTTGCTTGTTTTTAAGGCGCTGTACACATGTGTATTCTGATTTTTGCTCTGGTTTTAAGGCGCATTACACATGTGTATTCTGATTTTGCTCTGTTTTTAAGGCGTTGTACACATGTGTATTCTGGTTTTGCTATGTTTTTAATGCGATGTACATGTGTATAACGTCTGTTTTTGTGATATCTCATATTTTTTTGTGTATTGAATGTGTAAAGTTGTTGATGTACACTTGTGAATTATGCAAAGTACTAATTGCTGAGTTTTTGTGTTATTATAGGAGACGTCGTAAACGAGGAAAGTGGAGATGGAAGGTCGATAAGGATGATTCACGTATGAGGTCGATAAGGATGATTCACGTATGTTTGTTTGCTTAGTCGATAAGGATTATTCAGTATACAACGCGGCGAATAGTTGTAAAAGACTATGTCTTTTTTATTTTTCCGATTATGTTGCGTTTATTGTTTTCACGAAACTGGAACTTGTAATTGTATGTTTTTTTTGGTTTGGCAAACATTATGGAAATTGTTATTTGCTTAATATAAAATAGGTTTACAAGTTTTGTTTATATGTATGTATTATGTAGCTAATTACACATATGTACCATGCTGAGTACACATGTGTACTGTTCAATTCATATCAAAGTACACATGTGTATACCGTTGAAATATGAAGGTTACGTGAATCTTAAAAATCATAATCCGAATTCTGGTGGTGAAATCTAAAAAATAAAAATGAAATAAAAGATAATGTGGATAATGAATTTAAAATAGGAAAGACGTAACTTCTTTCAATTATTAAAATAATGATTTAAATCTAATTTTTTATATAATTACAATCATACCCTTAACAACTAAAAAGGAAATCAATGGTCCAGATCAGTTCACGCAGTTCACGCATGGGATTAGGTTCACGCTAGAACCCTACCCTATATATATATATATATATATATATATATATATATATATATATATATATATATATAGGAGAATGCTATGCAAAAAACCCCATTTACTTAGAAAACTTAGGAAACCTTACTTGTGGCCTATATTAATCCACGTTGCCATAGTCCCTTGTTAATCCTTTTTGCTCTCAAGGTTATATCAGTAATTTCCCAACCCAAGTTATTTTCCCAATTTGATCTGACATGATCATTTAATGCCAATCAACTCATGTGTTCAAATCAGCCACCCCATATTTCTTTTACCCTATTTCATTTCATTTTAATTTATATCTTCTTTTAACAGAAAGAGAAAGTGCATATTTCATCTTCTCCTCCAAATTATCATTTCTCCATTAATGGCCATAGAGACAAATCCACCAACCTCCGAGTTAATGTCACCGGTCCATAGTTTCCCCAACAGGTTCATTAACAACGATGAAGAACGAAGTGAAGAACGAAAATCAGATCGATCAATCCCTGATGAAGAACGTGGTTTTGTGATGAAGATGTTAATATATGAAGTCAGATCCACGTGGAAACCCCTTCCAGATCTTGTTCCATTCCTTTTAGATCTCCTTTGTCCACATGTTTCATAATGTTGTTACAGATTTGGATATTTGTGAGTTTTTTACACTTTTTTTTGTTTATATAAAATATGATTTGTATATGTTGTTTCAGATCTTGATATTTGTGAGTTTTTTACACTCTTTTAGTTTTATGCAACATATGTTTTCATATATATTTGATTCTGGGTATTTTCGTATGGATTTTTCTGATTTTGTGGAGTTTATGTTAGTTGATAACTTGAGCATGTAGGTATGAACTTTTGAAAGATGATTATAATTTACGGTTCTACTATTTTACACTTAAGTATTGAACCAATAAAATATTGAATTTAAAATTGATATAGGTATGGACTTTATAAGATGATATTCAACGTCTGGCTCCATTTTTTACACTTAAAATATCAAAAATTATTCATAAAACCTGGTTGTTAATAGGTTTTTGTGTAATGGCTGTTTTAGAGATGAAACATGATTTTTTTTGGTTAAAATGGTTCTTAAAAGGGGTAAATGTTTATGTAATTTACAGGTTTTTATTTTTTTGTTACAGCACAACACAAATAACACGTGTTATAGCAAACGTTGGTTTCGTCAAACGTGGATCAGATGCTCAAGGATCATGACCATGTTTATGTTACAGCACAACACAACTAACACGTGTTATAGTTTGAACTTCTCAGAGATGCATGTGTTACATGTGACATGAAACCCATGTAAAACATAACACGTGTTACGTGAGACATGAAAACACATTTTTATAACTTCCATGGCATACGCACACCCACATGTTTACAAACCGTTTCAAGACCGACCCAAACAATAAAGCAAGGGTAGCCGCTGAAAAGCTAAGGCAGCAAAGGTAGCCGCTGAAAAGCTAAGGCAGACTATCAAAGGAAGCTCCACCATTTTTCTTAGTGCTATGTATTTTCGTTTACTAGTAATATGTATTTTGAGACTCTTATTGTTTTGTCTAGTACATGATGTTAAAACGGTATGGACTTAACACATTATGGAAGCCTTAACACATGTTATAAAAGAGACTTAACATACGTTATATCAGGTATACTATGTTGTTATTAAGTTACTATTGGAGTTTATGCATCCATTCTAGAAGTTTTAACACATATTACTATTGGAGTTTACTATTGGACTTAACACATTCTGGAAGTCTTAACACACTATTGGAGTTTATGCATCCATTCTGGAAGTCTTAAAACATGTTATAATAGAGGCTTAACACACGTTATATCAGGTTTACTCTGTTGTTATTAAGTTACTATTGGAGTTTATGCATCTATTATGGAAGTCTTAACACATTTATAATAGATGCTTAACACATGTTATATATTTCAGTCGCTTAATACATGTTACAGTATGTATATACACATCATGGTGTTTTGGAAACCACTAGCTTATACATGACACCATGTTAGGTTAAACCAAGATTATAACAGAGGCTTAACACATTTTATCCCAGGTATACATGACACCATGTTAGGTTAAACCAAGATTATAACAGAGGCTTAACACATTGTAAACCACTAGTGTGACAACTCGAAATCTAGAACCTTCGTTGTGTCTTGATGCAACATACTTGTACGTTATGTGACTAGTTAACTGATTAAACTTAATAATAAATGTGAAGTTTCTTTATGTGATTATGTGTTGTATTTGCATGCATGTATGTATGTGTATATGTGGGCCGAGAACCCAACTCGAGAACACAAGGACCCGACTCGAGACCATGTGGTCTCGAGTGAACAGTAACCGATTTGGGCCTTTGGGCCGTGACCTCCTCTAACCGGCTAGTAAGCCCTTTAGGGTGCATGTGTGAAACAAGTATATATATTATACTTGTAACCATCTTTGCCATTTTCTTGGACAACCAACACACACACACTCTCCTATCTTCTCTCCTACAAAACCCTAAACAACATAAACACACTCCTAGTAACCGGCTCACACTTGACCCTTGGATTCAAGATTGGAAATCAACATTTGGAGTTCACCTTTCATACCTCTTAACCGGTTAGTAACTCACATTGTATTTCGGTTTGTTGTTGATGTGTAATGAGGTTGAATGATAATATGTGTTGGCTTGATGATTGTCTATCTATGATAAAGATGTTTGCTAGATAGAAAATAGTTGTTTGTTGTCAAAAGATGATATTACATGTGTGATAATAATGAACCGGTTAACATGCTTGAATTCGGATTGTTGATGCTTTGTGTTTAAAGGAGGTTGAACCACTAGTTTTAAGGAGCATGAAATCGGTTTGTATTTGGCATGTAATCGGGTTAATAAAGGACCGAATTGTAGCCTTTGGTTCAAGTGTTTGATAGTTGTTCATGTTATAATTAGGAAGAATGCATAATATGTTTGAACAAAGGTTGAATATGTTATGAATATGCTTGAATGATTGAAGAACATGAAGAACTTGTTGAATATGCTTTGAATGTGGGTTAAATATTTGAAATCCTGCTTGTTTGATCTGAATTCATGAATGTTTAGACAAGAAAACATGTTTAAGTGGATAGTACACAAATAGGGTGCATGCAATTGGAATGTTATTGGATAGTACAACTGTGCAGAATCAGCAACTGTTGGGGAGTCGAAACCCCTGGTTGCGACTCGCAACCACAACATTACAAGTCGAGACCGCCAGTTGCGACGGAGGTTACGAGTCCTGTTGCGACCCGCAACCACAGCATGATGAACCGAGACCATAGTTACGACACAGGTTGCGACTCGAAACCTTAGCATGATCAGCCGAGACCACGGTTGCGACTCGCAACCACCCATGACCAACAGCATGACTCGAAACCACGTTTGCGAGTCCGGTTGCGACTCGAGACCACGCTTATTGGACTTGCTTAGTTATGGGCCTAAGTTAGTGGGCTGGACTTAAGGACTTCTGTGTTACTGTTGACGTGTTGTTTGGGCCTGTTATCATGAGCCCAACTGTTTGGGCCTCATACTTGGACTTTGGGTTGTGTTTGACTGATTAACTGTGAACTGTTAAACGTGTTGCCATGACTATTACCTGTGTACAATATGTGTTGATCATACGTGCACTGCTTGGCTTGAATCTGATACGAATAATATCTGTGATAGGACCTAATTGATTACCTGCAATTGATTGACTTTTCTGTGTTACTACCGAGCAAACCAAGGTGAGTTCACACCCTCTACAAAGCATGGGATTCCCTGGGTTGGGAACGGGGTTAAGGAACGTGGATTCCTCGTCCTCCTTGGGTAGGACGTCTATGGTTCAGGAATGTGATTCCTCGTCCGGATGGACGGATAACTCGTACTAGACTAAAACTCTATCACGAAGTCCCTCCTTTTTGTATCGACTTAATCGCCGGGCCAATGGCGAGCGGGTCATTAGTTAGATAGCGCTATTTAGGTCTGACAAACCTCACACCGTGCCGCAGAGGACGGGCGTGAACTAATGGATCTGGGGCACGTCAATGATGATAGACATTGATGTTTTCAGGGCACATAAACATGACTACAGTCAGCAGTCGATATGGTAACGAGTCTAGTGTACGCATGGGGTAGCCCCCACGGCCGAAATGCCTGATAACTAACATGGGGTAGCCCCCACGGCTGGAATGCCGGAGTAACTGGGAATGAACAAGTCACGTTTTTAAACTATGGGGTAATCCCCACGGCAGGATGCCAGATAAAGGAAACTGTTTTCGAAACAACTAAAACGAACACCCAACTGTGAACTCACTCAACTAGTTGTTGACTCGTTACTACATGCTTTGCAGGACCATAGGTACCCAGCTGGAGCTTGCATGGAGGAGAGTCGTTGTGGGACACGGATTGCTGCGTGCCATGTTCTATTTGAAAACACTTGAACTTATGTTATAACTTTAAACTTATGCTTCCGCCTACAACTTAAACTTGGTTTTGTTGGAACACCAATCGTATTGGTTAAACTTTTATGATTACTTATATGCTTGTTCAGTATGATTGGTGGCTGGATCCTGGTCAGTCACGCCTCCAAGCGGTAGTACTCCGCAGGTGGGATTTGGGGGTGTGACAACTAGCTTATACATGAATACATGTCAGGTTACAAAAAGATTATAACAGTGGCTTAACACATGTTATACATTCCAAAATGTGCAAAACAAATGACCCGTTTCATATTATACCGGTACATGTGTTACCATAAATGGCTCGTTTCATATTACACGTTACATACTAACTTGTACATTATTACTTGTACAAGTTTTACGCTCAGTATCCACATTATCGGATATTTTAAACATCAACAAAAATAAAATAGATATTACTTGTTTTTTTAATTAACAAAAGGTTAATACATGTTATATATCATTCTAACAGGGGCTTAACACATGTTATACATGAACACATGTCAGGTTTACATCATGGTGTTCTGTTACAGCATGAACCACTAACACATGTTATAAATGAACGAAGACTTCTTTCCCAAAGGATGTGACTTATTCAATGTCCTCGCATTAACGTCGCCTACATCCATCCAGCTTGTCAATTGAATATCTTTTATGGATCTGTTTCTGTAAATCAACACACGTTATATATCATTCTAACAGGTGCTTAACACATGTTACAGGTCTGTCTCTGTAAATCAAGCAACCCAACAAAAAAAAATATTGTTAAGATCAAAAGCCCCAAACAAGCAACCAAACCAACAAAAAAAACCCGTTCAAAATCTCATTCTAAAGTTTTGGATTTATTTAAAATACATTAACATTAACCATTACTAGAACACACATTAACTTCTCCTACATCCATCCAGCTTCTCAATTGAATATCTTTATGGGTTTGTTTCTGTAAATCAACACACGTTATATAACATTATAACAGGGGGGCTTAACACGTGTTATGGGCCTGAGTCTGTGAATCAAGTAACCAAACAAAAAAAAAACACTTACTGTTCAGATCAAAAACCCAAACAAGCAACTCAAACCAACAAAAAAACAGCTACTGTTAAGATCAAAAGCCCCTAACAAGCAACTAAACCAACAAAAAAACCCGTTCAAAATCTCATCCTAAAGTTTTTGATTTATTTAAAATACATTAACATTAACCATGGATAACCCATTAACCAATACTAAAACACTTTCAGCACACGAAAACATATTAACAACCATTTCAACAAAAAATCAAGTGTGAAATGATATTTCAAGAACACTTACCGGATCTATACCCGTCCGATGAACACGAAGAAGATCTTCAAACCTTCTTCTCACACACACACTCGTGCGTGTGTCTTTGTGATAAAGATTGTTGTTTCTCTATCTAAAACATCAACTTTCTCTCTCTAAAAACATTCATCTTGTCATCGCTCTTCACACACACACACTCGTGCGTGTGTCTTTGTGATTTTTTCAGACCACATGACGCTGAAATTATCTTCAAATGAAGATCACCATTGAAGGATCACCATTGAAGACCATGAAGCTTTCTTCTTTTCAATGATGAAGAAAGAGGAGAGAGATAATAGTTAATTGAAAGATTTGACTAGAAGAAAGAGGAGAGAGATTATGACACAAGTGGGTTTTGTCATTTTCAATGCCAAAAGGTGGGTTTTGTTCTACCGAAAATGCCCTCCCAGACTTTCAAATGTGCATTATTCTATTTCTTTTAATTATAATTGTTACTAAAATGATGAGAGCCATTGATCAAGTTGGATGAAAGAGAATCAATGGATGAGGTTGGATTTCCAAGGTTTTTTAAAAAAGATGGGGTTTCTTATAGAGCCCAGCCCTATATATATATATATATATATATATATATATATATATATATGGGAAGGTTTAAATGAGAACGCTAAATATTGTGAGAACCGTGAGAACAAATTAAAAAACCGCGAGAACATGATAAAAAAACAATTCAAATTCAAAAAACTTTTGTACACTTATCATTATTATTCGAATACAATGTTAGAAATGTAATTTACACGTTTAAATTTACGTGAATTCGTAAATAAACAAAATTTACACATGTGTAACTTTGCCATTTACACATGTGTAAATCTGTTATATTTACACATGTGTAAAAAATATAAAAAGAGTGATTTTGAAAGGAGAAATGAATTTTTTGATGTTGTAAATTCTTTTTTTGATGTTGTATCTTAATTACAATGAGTTTTGAATTAAAAAAATTGGTTTTGATTGGTTTTTTCATTCGTTCTCACGTTTCTCGCAATATTTAGCGTTCTCAAGATAACCCTCCCCTATATATATATATATATATATATATATATATATGGTAAGGTTCATGCGAGAACCACCTTAATTGCGAGAACCGCGAGAACCAATGTGAACACAACCTAAAAAACCTAAAAGAACCCTACCCCCCCCCCCCCCGGCCAAAAAAAAACCTAAGCCCCCCCCCCAACCCCAAATCCTAACCCCCCCCCCCCCCTCAAGCTAAATGCTAAAAACTAAAAACCCCAAAAAACCTACCCCCCCTAAAAAAAAAAAAAAAAAAAAAAAAACCTAAACCCCCCTCCCCCACCCCCCAAAAACACCCTCCCCAATCTAAAATGCTAAAAACTAAACCCCCAAAAAACCTAAAAAAATCTAAATTTTTTTTTAATATTTTTTATGTTAAAATCGCTACTTTTAGTAGCCAAAAAAAATTTAATTTTTTTTTTGCTACTTAAAGTAGCGATTTTCTTATAAAAAATATTAAAAAAATTGTGCGTTTTTTAGCTATTTTTAGGCATTTTTGGTTGTGTTCACATTGGTTCTCGCGGTTCTCGCAATAAAAGGTGGTTCCTAACGGATCTTTGTCCTATATATATATATATAGAAAGTATAATGTACAAAAGGGCTTAACGTACGTTAACGTACGCGACAGAAAAACAACGTGCGTGATTACATTTCCATGCGTTATTATGCTCCCATGCGTGATTGCGACAGAAAAACAACGCGCGTGATTACATTTTCATGCGTTATTAATGCTCCCATGCGTGATTATTTATGCTCCCATGCGTGATTATCACCAAATAACTGATCCCATGCGTGATTAATTGATACATGCGTGATTATGGACCTGATCTGATGGTTACGCTTGTCGCGTACGTGAAGTACGATAAGGCTTTTTGTATGTTAACCTTCCTCTCTCTATATATATATATTTATCTTTGATTAATCATTTGAAGTTAAATAAACATATAACTTTATTCATCGTTAAAGTTTCAAGACAAAATTACAATTTTTGTTCTTTAGGTTTTATCAAACTTTGTTTCTTAAGTCATATATAACATGTGCATATCACATGAGGACATTTAGGTAATTCCCCTCTCCCCTTCCTTCACTCACTCACAAACCCTAAAGCCTACAACCGTCACCACCATTCACTCACTCACAAACCCTAAAAGGCTAAAACCTACAACCGTCACCACCATATATGGCACCACCGCCTCCACACATGAACCACCATCGTTGTTGTCACCTACAACCGTCACCACCGTCTCCGGCACCACATGCCTAGCACATGCGCTGACTTAACAAACAAAGTGGATGGACGTTAGACTAACAGACAACAAATTTTCAAAGAAAGGACCCAATCCATAATTGGTAAAACATAAAAAAACAAAGATTGCTATTAGTATAGTTTCAATATATGTTTACATATATGCGTTGAAAGAATTTGGGTTGTAAACCGATGATCCCCATATGTTAGATTATGTGAAGAGGACGTAAGTTATTAGAGATGTCAATGGAAACTTACCAAATATAAAAAACTAACTAGAGTTTTACATTCATGGTTTTAATTATTTTAAGTTTCTAACGACAGATATTAATTATTATATTTTTTACGATTAAATATAGAATATAGAATATCAATATATATTATGTTTCAATAGTGTACTGTGAACTAATAGCATACTTGTCTCGAAGTGATACATCATTATAGGAATTTTATTACTATTATATAGCGTCTTTATTCTGGACCATCTAATTTTACATTTTTATGTGTTAACTGTTGAGCACAACTTACTTCATTAGATATTTGTCATTTTAGGTGAACGTATAATTCACACCAGTTGAAAGTTAGGAAGTTCCTTTCAATGTATAATATTTGGTGGCTTTTATAAAGTATTGACAAACTCTCGTTAACTCACTATGTGTGTTCAGATTGCTCTTCGTTACAAATATGAATTAGTGGTGTGTGAACTCAGGGGTTTGGTAAGGCTGAGGTGCTAAATTTTACTTTTAATATATTGAAAATACCAAATTATTACCGGGTATAACAAATAAAAATCCTATAAAGCTTTAAAGTATAATTAACTGAAAGAACTTATTAACGTAATTAGGGTGGAGGGTATCGTTCAATCACTTAGGGTGTTTGAGTTATTTTCTAGCCAATAATATCATGTCATGTCAAGTCTTCATTCCACTCCTT
Organism: Helianthus annuus; assembly: GCF_002127325.2. NCBI lineage: Eukaryota > Viridiplantae > Streptophyta > Magnoliopsida > Asterales > Asteraceae > Helianthus > Helianthus annuus. Next base: position 158,755,589 of record NC_035446.2, on the reverse strand, counting down.
ATTTTGCACTCAATCACTGACAAAGGTTCAAACACCTAAAGAGTGGTAAAGAATTTAAAAAAAAATTGTGATTGGTTGAAAGGGGTTGGGACCCACCATTAAACCCCCTTCTATCCTCCTTCCCTCCTCTTCCCGCATTGGTGAGTAGTCACCAAAATCACCGATCCACCACCTGCAATCGTTCCTCGTGCGGCAAACCCTCCTCCCCGATAAACTCACCAAACCATACCGTGTACCCTTAGCTTACAAAGTTACGAGAATTAACGAAACGTACAAATAGTTCATAAATCTGTAAAAAAATCCTTTACATGACATTAAATATTGTATTTGTAAATATCAAACTATTATTGTCCCAAGAAACTAAAACACTACTTGATACTTTCTAATGTTTAAATAACTTGAATCTTTGTGACCCAAAAACAAATCACTTGGCACATAATTAGCCTTCAATTTTAAATACAAATGATATCATCTAAAATTTGATATATAAATTAAAGACAAAACTTATAATTTACTCTATATTATAACTAACAAACCCGTGTATGACACGGGTTGAATGACAAAAAAAATATAAATTATAAACATGTATATCATTCTTATTAATGAAATGACTTATTAGATAAAATAGTAAAACAAAAGACAATTATATTTTCAGCTATTCAAAATAATTTTCTAAGTTTTCACTTCTCTCTTGAGATACTATAATCCATCTTATTATATGACTTAAAGAAGTAACACTAAAAAAAATAATGATCATAAAATTGTAAGTATTTTTAAAAATAATTTTAACTTATGAGATTATGGTAAATAAATTGTAATTAAATTCTACTATGTATATTAATGATATAATAAATAATTTGATAAAAATACGATTTTTTGATATATGCATCATGAGACGAGATATGAATATCATCATAGTATAGAAAATATTACGTATTAAAATAATATCATACTACAAATTAAGTATACGTTTAAAAAAATAGGACTAAAGTTTTTTAAACTATAATTTTGAGTGTCTACAACAACCTCTTTAATTAGTAGTCGACATTTAAATATTAGATTAAAACTCGTCTGAAAAGACGGAGTTCCCTAAGTTCTTACAACTCAATGAGGTAATAAAGTATACGTTTAAAAAAATAGGACTAAAGTTTTTTAAACTATAATTTTGAGTGTCTACAACAACCTCTTTAATTAGTAGTCGACATTTAAATATTCAAATTAAAACTCGCATGAAAACTTAGAGTTCACTAAGTTCTCACAATTCAGGGGGGTTTCTCTTAATCCAAATATATATGTCCAAGCATTGTGTTAAATATGGACTTTCTTCAAATTTGTGCATATCAAACATGTCATAAAATTTTGAGTAAATTTCAAAGTTCGTCCTTTATGTATGTCTAATATATCAAAGTATGTCCTTTATCTTTAATAACCTCAGAAAACATCCTTAATGTTTGAAAAACCAATCAGGTTATGTCCTTTACCCTAAACCTTGTTTGTTTTCCCAGTTAAATCAGGTCATGTGAGAAGCACATGAGGGTATATTGGTCTTTACCTTAATAAAAACCCTAAACTCTACCATCATCTTCTCCATCTTTCAATCACCTACACATCAACATACCCCTTCTTCTCTCTATCTAACAATCCTACCACCACCACAACCTGGCATATTCAAGAGAGAGTGAGAGAGAGAGAGATTGAGCAGAAGAGGAGGCAGGAAAGAGAGAGAGAACCGGCGGAGCCGGTGCCGTCGTCTACGGCGGCGGTGGTTCCAGCGACCCAGTTAAGTTCCAGTTTCACTTCAAAATCGGATTCTGTTTGGATTTATTTTCAGATTCATTACAACCCAGTTTCAGTTTGGGTTCGGGTCCAGTCAAAGTAGCCAACCGACTCAGTTTCATTTTCGGTTCAGATTCGGTGTCGGGTCAACATCAGTCAAACAGTCAACACAGGTGGGTCGTGGTGGCGGTGGTGATGGCGGCGACAGGTGGGTCGTGGTGGCGGTGATGGCGGCGACAGGTGGGTCGTGGTGGCGGTGGTGGCGGCAGGTAGGTTGTGGTGGTGGTAGGATTGTTAGATCTCAATAAACCACTTTGTTGCCCTAATTTTGGTGAGTTGTAAGAAATTGGGGGTTTTTTTGTTCATGGGTTATTGATGATAATGTTGATGATAATCTGGGTTTTGAAGTTTTGAATATCCGGGTTTTGAAGTTTTGAATATCTGGGTTTTGAAGTTTTGAATATTTTTTCTTTGTGTTTTGAAGATCTGGGTTTTGTTTGAAGTTTTGAAGATATAATGTGCAGATTATGAAGCTTATAGTTAAGAGAAAGAAGATTTGGATTTTTTATAATTTTATTTTTCTAGTATTAAGGTAAAGACCAATATACCCTCATGTGCTTCTCACATGACCTGATTTAACTGGGAAAACAAACAAGGTTTAGGATAAAGGACATAACCTGATTGGTTTTTCAAACATTAAGGATGTTTTCTGAGGTTATTAAAGATAAAGGACATACTTTGATATATTAGACATACATAAAGGACGAACTTTGCAATTTACTCTAAAATTTTACAACTATATCAAACAAAAGTAACATAGGGTGGGGTTCTAAAGTGAACACTATTGTATTTGCGAATTGAGTGAACAAATCATGGCCGTTAATTTACACATGTGTATGGCTAGGATTTAATCAACAAATCGTAAAATACACTAGTGTACTTCATCATCAAATCCTGGCAATTGATTTACACACGTGTACTACCAGGATTAGTTCGCTCAGTTCGAAAATACACTAGCGTTCACTCTTGAACCTAATCCAAGTAACATAATTATATCCAATTGATGTAAAATATAAAACAAACCCATGTAAAATGCATTTAGCCATATCCAGAATATGAAAAGTTATTTGATACATTTTATATTAGTTATAGATAATTATTAATTAAAAGTTATTTGATACATTTTAATTAGTTATAGATAATTATTAATTAAATTTGAAATTATACGTTTGATCTCTAACTATATTAATTAATACTATACTATGTAATATTACTAGGTTTGAACCCGGTGTATTACACGGGCCGCATAAATGTAATTTCATATTAAATAAAAAAATATAACTTTATAAAAACTCGTGTCTCTTTTTGAATGGAGTATAGAATTATTATATTTAAAATAGTGTTCTTTTAAAATGTTGATTCAATGTGCGATAAATTATGGATTTAAATCAATTATAAAAATACGCCTAACATTAAAAATGTGAAACAAAGTAGTCTATATTTGACATTTGAAAGAAACGTGTTACTATAATGGTGAGTTCAAACTATTATAGCAATGCATCTAAAAACACGTATAGTTTGACAGAAGGATATGCTCCGGACCTAGAATAATTATTTATTCTAGTAAAAAAACAATAATACAATTATTAAGTATATATCAAACGGGAACCTTTGATTCCTAATTTACTATAATTTCAATCACCAAACTCCAAAGTATATATAACAATACTCTGGATATAACTTTATGATTATATATAAAAAACAAACGTTTATCTTTATCTAAATTTTTGTTGAAAATTATTTATAGAAAAACAAATATTATTTGATGCATTTATACTAGTTATAGAAAATTATTAATTAAAATTGAATTTATAAGTTTTTCTCTAAATATATTAATATTATATTATATTATATTATATTATATTTGTGTATAAAAAATTAATATGTAATATTACTATTAAAAGTGAGAAGACACTAGAGAGTGACACGTGTACAAAAAAATTTTCATTTATTAGTATATGAAAATAGTAATTACCTGATTACTTTTAAGAAAAATGATTAAACTAAACGTGAATAAAACTCTTTATTAGAAAGAATGTAAAAATAAATTGTGTCACTTTTTTCTTTGGTTAATAGATCATACTCTTTCATGTATATTGTTTTAAGAAAATAATAGTCAATTAAAACCATCATATAAGACTTAATTATTTATTTGAACCAGTGCTATCAAAATTGGCGCGTTGTGCCGGTAGATATCCCATGCTACGCGACAGGAATTTGATTGGTATCGCTTCATCTTGTTATGTTAACGTACAGACGCTCGTTATAAACCAAAAAATGACAAATACATAAAATCATAATATGACCAAAAGAATATCAACATGTGATCTACATCGATTGAAAACAATTGTTTGATAGGAATCGGTTTGGTTTTTCAGGGTACCGCCACAATACTGGCATGCACTAATATAGCATATATAAAAAACAAAGTGTTCACTCTATGTTGAATGCAACTCTGCCGTCAACAAAATTTGCAACGAAACACCTGAAAAGATATTTAGTTTTTTTTTTAAGTTAACAAACGCGAGTTACGAGGGTAGGTGGTTGTGATTTCCGGTGGTGACGAGGTGAGCAAGTGGTGGTCGGGTTGTTCCATGGTGGTTCGAATAGTGGAGGTGAGTGTTGAAGATGGTGAATGAACATAAACGGCTGTTTAGAATGGTGGGTAATAGTGGTAGATGGGAGGCGTAGGTGTGTGGTATGGTAGGGTTGTTTATAGAGAGATGAAGAGAAAAGGAAGAAGATGAGATGTAAATAGACATTTATCATATACTTAACTTGAAAATCTAACATAGGTTAGTGATAATGACCAATCGAGTGTAAAAATTACAACTATTAGGACCAACTATGTAATTAGCTAGTGAACCATTAAGACCAAATCTGAAATTTTTGAAAGCCACAGGACCAACGAGGCATTTAACTCTTAATATATAGATAATAATTTATATATCCAATTTAAGATGTATTCTAGTCAAGTCATATGTATCACAACTAAAATCTTTTTTATGTGATAAACAAGATAAGACTTACTTATTTAATATCATGACTGACCAGAAGATTGGGTTGCTTTTGGTAGATTATCGCTAATTCTTACTATTTTTTTTTAAATCATACGAGTTTCTCAATAATTTTTTCCATTTTTTTCTAAACCGAATGGGTTCCTGGAAACCCACCAAAATGGCCTAGATCCGCCCCTGAATAAGATAACATGTTTTCTTAAGTGTGTAAAACTTTAAAAAGACTAGTTAGCTACGTCAAAAATTATTGACACATTAAACACGCCAACCTCTTTACCATGGAAAATCATCCTTGACCACCTATGACACCTATTTGGAAACACCACCCCCAAAGACCACCATCTAAACGGTATCACCCTCAAACAAACCCAACACCCTCACAACCGTTTACTTTCTAAACTCTATAGTTAAAACCGAAAGCAGAAAATGAGTGGGGAAATAACGGTTATTGGCATCAACGGTTCACAAAGATATTCATAAACTCATAATGGACGGAGAAAAAAGATAATTATGTGTTGGAAATTTAGCTAATTTTCGTTCACATAAATAATTATCTTATATGTATTATCTCTTAGAGTTTCACTAACAATTTTTTAACGGAAAATTTGGATTACTATGAACCACTAGAGTATCATCGTGTCAGTGTGCCACCAGCGAAACTATCTGATCATATCCATCTCCACTAGGCAATAATGTCTATGCATCAATTAGGAGGAAACCCAATAAATCTGGAAAAAAAAAATCCATGGAATCGAAAACAGGACCTAATGGTACTTAAGCCTTGCATCATCCTTAAAATGCCATTAGACTATTATTCCATGTAATAATTTTCATTCACGTGTATCTTATATGTATTATCTCTATATATTAGATGTATGATAAATAATTTTAGATTTGCGTTTTCCTTAATGAAACTATTCACTAAGATTCTAAGAAGTACTATTTTAAAACTAAGTATATAGGATATATGGTGTTTAAAATTAAGAAGTACTATTTTAAAACCAAGTATATAGGATATATGGTGTTCAAAATAAAAGTGAAAAAGACGAAGTTGATAAAGTCATAAAATTAAATCAATTCCACGAATTTTCCATCACGTTGTCGGTCACTTCACGCTATAAAAATAACTTCGAAGAAATTTGGTTGGTGGAAAATATTTAGCTAAAGTTTTTAATACCTTTCTATAAAAAGGGAATCCTAGGACTCAATAATAATACAAAATATATATCTTCATATGCTTATTGCTTGTAAACATGCCTCAAAAGTGGTGTGTTGCTCATATATTATTGTACTAAACATTTAAAAAAAAACATATTATAATGAATTTATAAAAAAATTGAATACTATAATGAATGTATTTTATAATAATAAGCATATTGGTTTTTAACGGTATCAAGTTAAATATTAAATAACTTTTATTTAAACTCATTGCTGGCGCCCACACACACATATGTGGACATAGGGAGAGAATGAGAGCATCGTTCATGTCCGATTCATAACGTCTTGAGTAATGAGAGAACCACATAATACGGTTATATATATTATTTTAAATGTGATACAAAACTACACAAGAGTACAAGACTACAAGGGTATCATCGGGTACACCATCGACACCCTTGTGGATTGCCTTGGTGAGTAGTTTTAGAGGGTAGTAGAAGCTACTGAGTTGAGGTCAAATATGACTGTTGGAGAGGTGGGTTGAATGGTCTTATGATCGTTGGAGCCTTAAAAAATATTTTACCATCACCGCTTGGAGGCGTGACGCGACCAGGATAAAGCCACCAATCATATTGAACAACGTATTTAAGTAAATAAAACCAACCACAATACAATTGGTGACCAAAAGGATGTTAACCAAGTTCAATTTAAACAGCGGAAGGATAAGACGTTAAACCAAAACATAAGTTCGTGGTTCATAAGTTTAAGGACCCAAAACACAAGTTTCATAAGTTCATAAAGTTTATTTATTAAGTACGGGACATAATAGTTCGCATCCCACAACGACCACCTCCTTGTGCAAGCCCCATAGCTTCTAGTGACCTGCAAAGCATGTAACAACGAGTCAACAACAAAGTTGAGTGAGTTCACGGTTGGTTGTCCATTTTAGAGTTGTTTCCAAAAACGTAGTTTAATCTTAATCAGCTATCCAGCCATGGGGGTTACCCCATAGTTCGAAAACGTTTATCAGTTAACCATCCCATGTCCACCTTCCCTGGCTATCCAGCCCGGCACTCCGGCCGTGGGGGCTACCCCATTATTTAAACTACCAGACTCGTTTATCATATCGACCATGGTTGTAAAACAAGGTTTCCAAGGGCGAGTACTCCCCGAGCAGTCGCTACAAGGTAGGCTACCGAGGCGACTTTCTTGACTCCGCCTAATTACTCGAAATCGGTCAAACGCGGTCGACATTAGCCAAAATCATATCTAGTAGGTCAACTCGGGCCGAGTTTGACTTAAAAAATAATAAAACATAATTTCTATACCTATCATATTAAAGAATTAATATCACTTTCACGTCTTTTGTTCTAGATATTAGTAAATTTATGTTATTTGACATATATATAATTTCCAAAAACTAATTTCTTTATAATTTAACATGTCCGAGTACTCCCCGAGTACTCTCCGCATAGGCCGAGTACTCTCAACTCCCCGATTGACCGACTAAGGAGCGCCTAGCGACTTTTGCAACCATGATATCGACTACTAACGAAAGTTACTTGTGCCCTAGCGTCGGTGTCTATCATCACCGACGTGCCATAGTCCATAAGTACACGCCCGTCCGACTGGCACGGTGTGAGGTTTGTTAAACCTAATAGCGCTATTAACTAATGACCCGCTCGCCATAGCCTCGGCGATTAAGTCGATATAAAGGGAGGGACTTCGCTAATAGAGTTCTAGTCTAGTAAGTCTAATTCCGTCCCAACAGGACGAGGAATTCTCATTCCTGAACACGTCCCAAGGACGAGGAATCCCTATTCCTGAACCCATTCCCATTCCCACCGGGAATTACCATGCTTTGTAGAAAAGTGTGAACTCACCTCGGTTTGCTCGGTTAGATTAGTTACTCTAATAATCAGGAAATCAAGCACGTCCTAATAAGGTACAGATAACAATCAATTTCTCATGCACAACACGTATGGTTTATCTACTCATTACTTTGATCACATATCACACAATTTAAACGTCAAGGCACTTTGTTAAGTTATATATTATTTTACCCTAAAATAATATAACGGTAAAATAAACAAGTATTCACACAAGAGTTTTAGTATACAATATATATTTTAAATATATATTTATCAAATTTTATTTACGAAAGTCAACCTCCGATACCTGGTGTTTTGTTACAAAAATTATGGCGAAGTTTATATTCGAAACACAAGTTATAAAATATACTTGTAACGCTTGTTTAGAAAAATATTTTCTAAGTGTTGGGATTTTAGAAAATTTCGCCAAAGTTTCCTTTGTAAACAGAGGTGTCCATGCTTACTAGCATATCATTTTCTTTTCAAAAATTCATTCGAACAATTCTCAATCAACAATATACAACCTCTACTAACCAACTTGTCAAAAAAAAAAAAAAAAAAAAAAACAAGCATAAACTATATTCACAGCTTCCAATCATATTTTCTAAAAATATTTCTTTGTGAAATTTTCTTATTACACAAGTGTTTCTACACTTGTTTATCCACCAAAAATGTGATTAGTTTATGTAAGATCCAAGCTTTAATGAAACTTATATTTTTCACTTGGTTCTTTTGAAAAGCCACTCATGGATCTTTAGATCTACAAGATTATAACCTACTTTGATCTTTATTTTTCGAGAAAACATTTATTTATTCAAGTTCATAGTTTATGTGTGGATGATTCCATCATCCTACACATTTCTAACTTTCTCATCTTGCTATATCATGTTTTTAATCATGATCTAGCAAGATCATATGATGATCCATATCAACTACATGAGTGACACAACCAACAAGCATCACAACATATGAATATCATGATTTCTTCATCTTTTAACCATACTTTATTACTAAGTTAGTTTATGTTCAAGACTTCTTCATAAGATTCATTAAAGTTCTTATCATTTTGATCACTACACATCACTAACCACTTAAACAACATGTAAAACGCAAGGATCTAAGTTCTTACCACTAGCTCAAGGCTAGGGGAGTTCAAGTGTAGAAAAGTGGTGGTTAAAAGAAGATGAGAGAGGTCCTTGAATATATAGTGTGTTAGAGTGTTCGGGGACCCTAACTAGCTCAGCAAAATAAAAACAATGTGTTTGACAATATTTTTGTGTTCCGGGTAAAGTCCGGTTGTTCGGTTGTGTCACAACCCCCGATCCCTATCTCCCGGGAACGGGCGGCCGTGAGCCAGTTTCGGTGGTATCACGTTTATTTATCCAATTTGGCAGCGGAAATTTTCATCAGGACCGTAGTTAGGAAATATTTAATCATAGTAAACCACCTCGTTTAATAATATTAAACATATGGGTAAAACCCGAGTTTTCAATACACACGTTTCATAGGAATAAATCCTATTATTTATTAAAAACATCTCTTTTTATTCTTAGTTAACTTTATTGCCACTTTTCCAAGCCTTCAGTGCTGTCCAGCTGGCTTCTATTTGGCTTTCACATATTGTTACCTGAAACGCGTTTTAAAAACATTTTGTCAGTGGGAAATACTGGTGAGTAAATCCCAGTTTAATGAAGTTTAAATAAAACCATTTTCACAGTGTACAGTTTTGAGGGCGCATCCGCAATTACATTTGTTTACAGGTAATACCAATTAACATCCATGGTACTGTCATCTGACTTATGGTCATCTTACTCCTCTCCCCATGTGGTAACAAATTTTGTATACAAAACCCCAAATATACCATCATAATTGTACCCTTACAAATACTCAATAACTGTCTTTCACATGAAAAAATATTTAAGGTTTTGTAAAAACAGTTTGCAAAAAGGAGATTACTCACATTGCTGTCTTAGGTTATTCTTTAGGGTTTCCTGGTGAATATCTATAATTTACACAAATGCACGTGTGTTAGTATAATAACCCATTTTAACATTAGTAATACCCTCCCCGAGACGGCATTCCAACGACTACGTCGGGCAGAACCACGACAGCCGTTACGGAACCCTAGATCAATCGGGCAGCGTATCTAATACGTCTCCAGGGGTTATAATACTTACATCGTAGCAGAACCTCGCTATTTTAGGGGGTATAATGCCCGGGTATAGTAACGCCACTACAAAAAATTTGAGAAAGAAAGAAAGAAATGAGCAAACAGACTGAAGGCCCATTGCCCTCTATTTATAGGGCTGATATCGCGTCTTCACGCGGCCCGCGTTAAGTAAGGCTAGGCCTTACGCGGCCCGCGTCAATGTGGGTCAACGGCGTAGCTTGGCCCGGTCACCACTAGGCTTGACACGATGTTGACACGTGTCAGCTCCGGGTCGTGCCACAATTCAGGACACTCGCGGCCCGCATGAACTTAGGCTATCTTATACGCGGCCCGCATGAACTTAGTATTTGAGCGAAGTCCAGTTACATCCTAATGCGGCCCGCGTTAAGTTGAGGTGAGGCCCTACGCGGCCCGCCTCAGCTTAATAATTATTGTTTTTAATTTATTTAACGTGTTATATAGTATTTTGGGTTCGGTTTTCACATACGGGGTGCATATAAAGACATATTGATACTTTTAAAGATATATTAGGGTGTCAGAACTATTATGAAGGTGTTGTGTAACAACTCTCACAAAAATCAATAATTAGGATAATAATTAGTCAATAAGGAAACCCTAATTGAGACACCCAAGTAATTCTGCACTAACCCTAAAATTTCCAGAACAATCAGAATCCGGATCAGGGCCCCTAAAACTCAGGGGGGCAAAACCCTAGTTACGATTATCTAAATAACTTGCTGGCCGTTTTGAATTTAACAATTTCATCAACTCAGCAAGCCTAGTTAGGGACGTGGCTACCTATAGAAACTAGGTTACCCCTCGCGTAGCGCGACGCCCATGGGGGGTACCCCTCGCGCTACGCGACAGGGTCAAATTTCGTGTATAAATAGTAGAGGTTGGGACTTGAATTCTGGCACAAAATCGGCGTTAAAAGTCGAATTATACATGGAATTATGCTCTATTTACCACAATTAACACACAAATCACGAAACGCTGCCGCAATCGGGGTAATAACTCGATCGCTATTACGATTCATTTCCGGGATCAATATGTCCAAAGAATGTCTAAGTGCCGCCCACATTGGGTTATGCTTTATCGTTTGTCGATAATTCGATAAATGAGTTGAAGCATTATACTTTGTCGTTTGTCGATAATTCGATAAATGAGTTGAAGTATTATACTTTGTCGTTTGTCATTAATTCGATAAATGAGTTGAAGTATTATACTTTGTCGTTTGTCATTAATTCGATAAATGAGTTGAAGTATTATACTTTGTCGTTTGTCGATAATTCGATAAATGAGTTGAAGTATTATACTTTGTCGTTTGTCGTCAATTCGATAAATGAGTTGAAGTATTGCACTTTGTCGTTCATTGTGAGAATTTAATCTCGTGAGTTATCGTAAAAGCTGTATTGATCATTAACCCGGTTTTTGTGAAATTCGTTAAAGTTCGAATCTCATGACTACCATTAAGGTTTGATTTGGGTTTTACACCAATACGTATTCCATTCTGTTAAACTATGTATTTAACTACCAAGAATACTCCCAACTACACCCTTACAATCAAACAAACTATAAAATCATCAGAAGATCCAGAATAATAAAGTGCATGCCTAATTATCGGAAGAAGTAGAATCAGGAAGTTTGTTAACTAAATCCTGCATGCTGATTTGTGAGTTATTCTTCTTTTATAAACTTTTCTCACCGTTTGTGAGCTGTTAACTGTTTACAATACTCCAAATTATTTTCAGAATTATAACTTACAGTGATTAAGTTTATGTAATCACCAAATTACAGCCGGTATGTGGGGTATTGTGCACATTACTTGATAATCGTCACCATTGGGGCAGCCATTGGGTGATATGACCATAATCACAGACACCATTGGACGTATGGGCCAATGGGTCGAGTGGTAAAGTACTGTGGGTAGTTGGTTGATATCAGAAACATTGTAAAAGATCTTAACACTGTGAATTATAACAAATGTGTCGTTTTCAGTAAAATGAATAATTCACTCAGTATTTCCCGCTGACAAAATCTTTTTAAAACGCGTTTCAGGTAATTACAATAGATTGGAGTAAGGATTTGATCCGACACTGAAGGACTTCAAGAAGTGGCTTATTTTCAAATTAAGAAATATTGTTTTTATTAAAAGCTACCTTTGTAAAACATGGAATTTATTCCATCTTTTTAAATAAAATCCGGTGTTTCTAAACTCTGATATTTTTCCTAACTCACGGTCCTGATGAAATTTCCGCTGCAATGTTTTTCAAAATAATCACCGGTACCACTGGACTGCTCACGGCACCTATATCGATATCAAACATTATTTTGTTTGATCATCTACCTCGTAACTCGAGCAACAATAATAAATGGAAACCCATTAAGTTGGGACACCATCAAAAATATAAGAATTACCAATACGTTACCATAAATTATTAACGCCATAAATTCTGAACGCAAGTAAGAAGCATGTCAAGTTGTGCTAATGCACAAGAAAACACATGAAACTTAAAATTATACGTCCACAGACGTCAAAGTTTATCACACACAACTTCCTAGGCAAGACCTTTGAAAATATAAATTAGGCACGATGGCACCAATATTAATTCCGTCGGTGAAAGTACTACTAATCAAAAAGCGGTATTTTGCCACATGATCTTACAACCGATCAAAATCTCGGTGAGGTACAATATTTCACAAACATCTGTGCATAGTCTAACCTGAGTCATAATTATTAGCACTACAAAAGAAGTCATATAGTTTTGCAAATTCCCTATGTCATTTCATTCGACATTCCTTGGTACTGTCACGTAACAACGGTTAGCACACGAGATTTCAGAATAAAGTTCTTATATTTCTTTCATTGCAATTCTGACTTCTGCCTATAAAGAATTGACTTTCGTGTTTTTACTTCCTCTAATAGTCATCATACCATGAGGATTTCTTTCATAGTAGCAAATATTGATCTATTTCATTTCTTGGTAAATCCACACTTTACACATGCACTGTTTGTTGCGCATGTGGTTCGTTTGATTTATAAAGACCACTGGAGGGCTTCATTCCAATTTATTATTTTTATCAAAAGTTCAAATATCATATCACTATACTTGATCTTTGCATTTATAAACCACGTTTATTGCAAAACGTTGACTCTTTGATATTGAGTCAATAAGTTTCTTGAAAAACTCAATTTCCTTTAGCATACATGGGTTTTGTTGTAAACATATCCAAAATTTCTTATTGATACATGAACTCGTTTTATTTACACCAAGTTCAATTGTTTAAACTTGCTCGCATTACATATTCAATTCAAAGTCCCATATGATGGATTGAAGCCATCATATTCAAAATAGTCCCGACAAGCACTTCAATTCTCTTGAACCATAACATGCTTGTTTAGCCTTCGAATTCATCAAAACATTTATTTGATTACAATCACCTTGTGGTGACATTTTTCACAACATTTGAAAATTTCGCTGATCTCGTTTAAATTATTTATTTTTAGTAAATATTTAAATATTAATAACAGTAGGTATTAACATTATTTTAAGGGTATTATCAAGACAGATATTGGATAGCGCAGCCTTAGTTAGGCATGGACTGATCACCTATGCTTAAACAAGGCAGTACTAACCAATATCCAACAATAACAATAACTATTTAATATATATACATAAATTAAGTCATCATACTTATTTAGTAAATTTCAATTATATATATATATATAAATATTTTATATTATATATAAAAATATGTATACTTTGTATTGTAAAGAGAAGACATATTTTCATAAAACAATCAAAGGGACGAATAAAATTATCTAAATAATGGTCTAAGTATTCATGAACAAGACATATTATAAAATGTTCATCTTGATTAATATTTCACAACCATTAAATACTTATAAAAATATTCTTTTATAAATCGAATATTATTTACGCAAGCCAATATTTAAGTATACTTGATAAACATTTATTATTCTACTTTTATGATTTAAAATACCCTAATCTTATAGTAAACATATTTGATTTTATAAATTATAATCATGAGTTCTACGATATTGGGTAAACCTATTTATAAAACATATATCCTTACGGGTTTTGGTATTTTAAACCTATCTATATTTTATTATGATAACATAAAAAGAAAAAGGTATTTAGTAAATCAACATATCACCTATCTTTAATCAAACATTTTGATTAAAATCATCTAAATATAATTATGTATTAAGACAAAAATATACTAACTTTATTATCTTTTCATGTATTCTTACAAATTACCCATCTCAGCACATTGATTTTCTCATATCATAATTCGATATCTGACAAAACATTTTCATATTTTCATTTCCTTTTGAACCGGTCAATCTTAAGTCTTCCTTAGGCATCAATCAAAGTAAGTTTCTTCTGACAAATAATTTTACTAATTCCAAAAAGTTCTTCACATTCATTCTAAAAATCTATAGAGCATATATCTTTTGACTTAAACATAATCAACTTGGAAATCATATCATTTCATCGGAATATCTCATCTCTTGAAATATTCAAATCCGCTTCCTTGAAACTCTTAAATTCGAAAACAATGAATTTATTCGGTCATCATTGAATCACTACAAACACTTTGTAACAGCCTGTGCTAAACCCTATTCATACGCCATTCGTTTGGTTTGTCATTTTCTTGATACAATTATGTACTCAGATTACAATACACTAAATCCTGTTGTCCATTACCATTTAAGTAAACAATATTGATTTTCGGGATAATCATTAACAAATCATTTTTCATACTTCTACTCACAAATAGAATCTTTCTCAATTGATCACAGTAAGTTCCTTTCTGACATTAAGTCATATTCTCCAAATCATTTCATTTCAAAATTCATGCCTATCAAAATATCTTTTGATTCCATTCCACGATACATTGCTTCTCTTAATTAAAAGAAGAAACATAACCCCAGGAAAATATCATAGTCCAAATCTCGAGGACGAGATTTTTATTAAGGGGGGGAGGATGTAACAACTCTCACAAAAATCAATAATTAGGATAATAATTAGTCAATAAGGAAACCCTAATTGAGACACCCAAGTAATTCTGCACTAACCCTAAAATTTCCAGAACAATCAGAATCCGGATCAGGGCCCCTAAAACTCAGGGGGGCAAAACCCTAGTTACGATTATCTAAATAACTTGCTGGCCGTTTTGAATTTAACAATTTCATCAACTCAGCAAGCCTAGTTAGGGACGTGGCTACCTATAGAAACTAGGTTACCCCTCGCGTAGCGCGACGCCCATGGGGGGTACCCCTCGCGCTACGCGACAGGGTCAAATTTCGTGTATAAATAGTAGAGGTTGGGACTTGAATTCTGGCACAAAATCGACGTTAAAAGTCGAATTATACACGGAATTATGCTCTGTTTACCACAATTAACACACAAATCACGAAACGCTGCCGCAATCGGGGTAATAACTCGATCGCTATTACGATTCATTTCCGGGATCAATATGTCCAAAGAATGTCTAAGTGCCGCCCACATTGGGTTATGCTTTGTCGTTTGTCGATAATTCGATAAATGAGTTGAAGCATTATACTTTGTCGTTTGTCGATAATTCGATAAATGAGTTGAAGTATTATACTTTGTCGTTTGTCATTAATTCGATAAATGAGTTGAAGTATTATACTTTGTCGTTTGTCATTAATTCGATAAATGAGTTGAAGTATTATACTTTGTCGTTTGTCGATAATTCGATAAATGAGTTGAAGTATTATACTTTGTCGTTTGTCGTCAATTCGATAAATGAGTTGAAGTATTGCACTTTGTCGTTCATTGTGAGAATTTAATCTCGTGAGTTATCGTAAAAGCTGTATTGATCATTAACCCGGTTTTTGTGAAATTCGTTAAAGTTCGAATCTCATGACTACCATTAAGGTTTGATTTGGGTTTTACACCAATACGTATTCCATTCTGTTAAACTATGTATTTAACTACCAAGAATACTCCCAACTACACCCTTACAATCAAACAAACTATAAAATCATCAGAAGATCCAGAATAATAAAGTGCATGCCTAATTATCGGAAGAAGTAGAATCAGGAAGTTTGTTAACTAAATCCTGCATGCTGATTTGTGAGTTATTCTTCTTTTATAAACTTTTCTCACCGTTTGTGAGCTGTTAACTGTTTACAATACTCCAAATTATTTTCAGAATTATAACTTACAGTGATTAAGTTTATGTAATCACCAAATTACAGCCGGTATGTGGGGTATTGTGCACATTACTTGATAATCGTCACCATTGGGGCAGCCATTGGGTGATATGACCATAATCACAGACACCATTGGACGTATGGGCCAATGGGTCGAGTGGTAAAGTACTGTGGGTAGTTGGTTGATATCAGAAACATTGTAAAAGATCTTAACACTGTGAATTATAACAAATGTGTCGTTTTCAGTAAAATGAATAATTCACTCAGTATTTCCCGCTGACAAAATCTTTTTAAAACGCGTTTCAGGTAATTACAATAGATTGGAGTAAGGATTGGATCCGACACTGAAGGACTTCAAGAAGTGGCTTATTTTCAAATTAAGAAATATTGTTTTTATTAAAAGCTACCTTTGTAAAACATGGAATTTATTCCATCTTTTTAAATAAAATCCGGTGTTTCTAAACTCTGATATTTTTCCTAACTCACGGTCCTGATGAAATTTCCGCTGCAATGTTTTTCAAAATAATCACCGGTACCACTGGACTGCTCACGGCACCTATATCGATATCAAACATTATTTTGTTTGATCATCTACCTCGTAACTCGAGCAACAATAATAAATGGAAACCCATTAAGTTGGGACACCATCAAAAATATAAGAATTACCAATACGTTACCATAAATTATTAACGCCATAAATTATGAACGCAAGTAAGAAGCATGTCAAGTTGTGCTAATGCACAAGAAAACACATGAAACTTAAAATTATACGTCCACAGACGTCAAAGTTTATCACACACAACTTCCTAGGCAAGACCTTTGAAAAATATAAATTAGGCACGATGGCACCAATATTAATTCCGTCGGTGAAAGTACTACTAATCAAAAAGCGGTATTTTGCCACATGATCTTACAACCGATCAAAATCTCGGTGAGGTACAATATTTCACAAACATCTGTGCATAGTCTAACCTGAGTCATAATTATTAGCACTACAAAAGAAGTCATATAGTTTTGCAAATTCCCTATTTCATTTCATTCGACATTCCTTGGTACTGTCACGTAACAACGGTTAGCACATGAGATTTCAGAATAAAGTTCTTATATTTCTTTCATTGCAATTCTGACTTCTGCCTATAAAGAATTGACTTTCGTATTTTTACTTCCTCTAATAGTCATCATACCATGAGGATTTCTTTCATAGTAGCAAATATTGATCTATTTCATTTCTTGGTAAATCCACACTTTACACATGCACTGTTTGTTGCGCATGTGGTTCGTTTGATTTATAAAGACCACTGGAGGGCTTCATTCCAATTTATTATTTTTATCAAAAGTTCAAATATCACGTTTATTTATCCAATTTATTATATTATATTATTAATATTATTACTACTACCGTTCCTGCCATCACATTCACTGATATGGATTCATCCAAAAATCCATATTACGCTCATCGTATTTCCATACGAGGCGTTCTCCCACCTGTCGCATTCTCTCACTGCTTTCTAAAATTTCCTCCCCAAAAGTCCTAAGTTCTTGGACATTTTCTGCACTCATTGGGGGTGCAGGTTCTAGGACTGGGTTTGGAATTTGTGGTACGGGTTCCTGATACGGAGGCATAGGGGCTTGGTACGGGTATGGATTCTCTAAAATTTCCCTAACATATGCATCACTAATGTTGTAGGGATCTTGGGGATCTAACCCTGGGTAAGCTCCTAAGTTGGGTATTGGCACATTTTCCTGTATTGGGTTTTGTTGCACGTAGTCCCTAACATCGTCCCACCAGGGGTCGTAGTTGTTTGGGTCTAAAGGATCTGGTGCAGGTACCCTAGGTATCTCCTCCGGGTTGTAATCAAGCATTTCTATCTGGTTTTCTACTTCCATGGGTTGGTCAGGATTTTGTGGTTGGGGTGCTAGCATTTGTTCCAGGTTTGGGTCAGCAGCAGTGGTTGCTAAAATATGGATATTAGCGATACCCCTATTGAGCATATCCTGAATATAAGCATCAGTCTCTCTTTTTGCTGCGGCTAACACTCGCTGTTCCTGCAACTTTTTCATTCTTTTCCTACGCTCGTGAGCTCCCCTACTGAACCATCCCCTCGTTTTATGAGGAAATGACTCTTCAGATTGAGCCTTAAACACAAAGATTCCTTCTTCTGTGTCAGCAGAATACCCCAAGAGGGCAGGCTGAGAAGAGGAGGTGCCTTCGCTCCTAGGCGAACCAGACAGTTGACGATAGGCGTCAGAAGGTCCTTGGTCGCTCATACTGTAAACTAACAAATAGTCAGATAACACATAGCAAGAAATACAATTATACACGTATTTCCATAATTTATTTCCTAACACTTTGAATTTTAATGTCAGCAGAACATTTCTGTGGCTGAATCAGTAGCATAGCTCTGATACCACCTTCTGTCACAACCCCCGATCCCTATCTCCCGGGAACGGGCGGCCGTGAGCCAGTTTCGGTGGTATCACGTTTATTTATCCAATTTGGCAGCGGAAATTTTCATCAGGACCGTAGTTAGGAAATATTTAATCAGAGTAAACCACCTCGTTTAATAATATTAAACATATGGGTAAAACCCGAGTTTTCAATACACACGTTTCATAGGAATAAATCCTATTATTTATTAAAAACATCTCTTTTTATTCTTAGTTAACTTTATTGCCACTTTTCCAAGCCTTCAGTGCTGTCCAGCTGGCTTCTATTTGGCTTTCACATATTGTTACCTGAAACGCGTTTTAAAAACATTTTGTCAGTGGGAAATACTGGTGAGTGAATCCCAGTTTAATGAAGTTTAAATAAAACCATTTTCACAGTGTACAGTTTTGAGGGCGCATCCGCAAGTACATTTGTTTACAGGTAATACCAATTAACATCCATGGTACTGTCATCTGACTTATGGTCATGTTACTCCTCTCCCCATGTGGTAACAAATTTTGTATACAAAACCCCAAATATACCATCATAATTGTACCCTTACAAATACTCAATAACTGTCTTTCACATGAAAAAATATTTAAGGTTTTGTAAAAACAGTTTGCAAAAAGGAGATTACTCACATTGTTGTCTTAGGTTATTCTTTAGGGTTTCCTGGTGAATATCTATAATTTACACAAATGCACGTGTGTTAGTATAATAACCCATTTTAACATTAGTAATACCCTCCCCGAGACGGCATTCCAACGACTACGTCGGGCAGAACCACGACAGCCGTTACGGAACCCTAGATCAATCGGGCAGCGTATCTAATACGTCTCCAGGGGTTATAATACTTACATCGTAGCAGAACCTCGCTATTTTAGGGGGTATAATGCCCGGGTATAGTAACGCCACTACAAAAAATTTGAGAAAGAAAGAAAGAAATGAGCGAACAGACTGAAAGCCCGTTGCCCTCTATTTATAGGGCTGATATCGCGTCTTCACGCGGCCCGCGTTAAGTAAGGCTAGGCCTTACGCGGCCCGCGTCAATGTGGGTCAACGACGTAGCTTGGCCCGGTCACCACTAGGCTTGACACGATGTTGACACGTGTCAGCTCCGGGTCGTGCCACAATTCAGGACACTCGCGGCCCGCATGAACTTAGGCTATCTTATACGCGGCCCGCATGAACTTAGTATTTGAGCGAAGTCCAGTTACATCCTAATGCGGCCCGCGTTAAGTTGAGGTGAGGCCCTACGCGGCCCGCCTCAGCTTAATAATTATTGTTTTTAATTTATTTAACATGTTATATAGTATTTTGGGTTCGGTTTTCACATACGGGGTGCATATAAAGACATATTGATACTTTTAAAGATATATTAGGGTGTCAGAACTATTATGAAGGTGTTGGTTTTGCCGAGGGTTGTTATATCCTCCCCACCTTGTTTTAGAGCTCGTCCTCGAGATCTACTGGAACAAGTGTGGATATTTCTTTTGCATTTCTGATTCAAGCTCCCATGTGTATTCAGGTCCTCTTTTGGAGTCCCACTTCACTTTGACCAGAACTAATCTCTTATGCTTGAGATTCTTAATTTTCCTATCTTCAATCTGTAGAGGCCTCTCTACAAATTTGAGTTGTTCATTAACCTCTATAACTTTGAGAGGTACAACGAGTGATTCATCATCTAGACACTTTTTGAGATTAGATACATGAAATACATCATGTATTCCTGCCATTTCCTCTGGCAGTTGTAGCTGATAGGCTACATGTCCTATTCTTTTAAGAATTTTGAAAGGTCCAATATACCTGGGACTTGGCTTTCCTCTTTTGATGAATCTTACTACTCCTTTCCAAGGAGAGACTCTTAATAATACTCTATCTCCTACTTGAAATTCTAAGGGTTTGCGTCGGTTATCAGCGTAGCTTTTCTGTCGATCCCGTGCTGCCTTTAATCGTTTCTTGACTTGAATGATTTTGTCAGTTGTTTCTTGTACTATCTCAGGTCCAGATAGTTGTTTTTCCCCAATTTCTGCCCAACAGACTGGGGTTCTGCACTTTCGTCCATAAAGTGCTTCGAATGGTGCAGCATTGATACTTGTGTGATAACTGTTGTTATAAGAAAATTCTATTAAAGGTAAGTGATCATCCCAATTACCTCCGAAATCAATTACACAAGCTCTAAGCATGTCTTCCATCGTCTGGATTGTCCTTTCGCTTTGTCCGTCTGTTTGAGGATGATAAGCGGTGCTTAAGTTCAACTTAGTTCCCATTGCTTTTTGGAAACTTGACCAAAAATGAGAAGTAAAACGGCTATCCCTATCAGAAACAATTGATAAAGGAATTCCATGTAATGAAACAATTTCATTTACATATAATTTGGCTAATTGTTCCATACTAAAGGTTTCCTTCATTGGTAGGAAATGAGCTGACTTGGTTAGCCTATCTACAATCACCCAGATTGTATCATTACCTTTTCTTTTTTTGGGTAATTTGGTAACAAAATCCATTGTTATCAATTCCCATTTCCAAACTGGTATTTCTAATTGTTGTAACAAACCTGAGGGTTTCTGATGTTCAGCTTTAACTTGTGAGCAAGTTAAACATTTAGAAACATAGGCTGCTATGTCCTTTTTCATTCCTATCCACCAGAAATTTTTCCGTAAATCCTGGTACATTTTATCACTTCCTGGATGCATCGTATATTTAGACTTATGGGCTTCTTCTAATATACGGTGACGTAAATTTCCTAATTTAGGTATCCACATTCTCTTTTTATGGAACCTCCAAATTCCATCTGTTCCTTGTTCTAATTCCTTAATCATTCCTTTTAATTTTTCAGTATCCTCCTTGATTACTGATTCTTGTGCTTTTCTAATCTGGTTGTTTAAATCTACTTGTAGATTTAACTTAAGAGAACGTACCCTTTTTGGCTTTTCATGATACTTTCGACTTAAAGCATCTGCCACTACATTTGCTTTTCCTGTATGATACTGGATATCACAGTCATAATCACTAAGTAACTCCATCCAGCGTCTTTGTCTCATATTCAACTCTTTTTGCCCAAAAACATACCTTAAACTCTTATGATCTGTGAATATGGTAAACTTACTACCATAAAGATAATGTCTCCAAATTTTAAGGGCAAAAATTATAGCTCCTAGTTCCAAATCATGGGTTGAATAATTTTCTTCATGACTCTTAGGTTGTCTAGAGGCGTAAGCTATAACCTTTTGACGTTGCATTAACACACATCCATACCCTAACTTAGAAGCGTCACAAAAGACTACAAAGTCTTCAGTTCCTTCTGGTAACGCCAGTATGGGTGTATGGGTTAATCTTTGCTTAAGAATTCTAAAGGCTTCTTCTTCTTTTGGTCCCCATTCAAATTTAACAGATTTACAGGTTAACTTTGTTAAAGGGATGGCTATTCTAGAAAAATCTCGGATAAATCTTCTATAATAACCGGCCAATCCTAAGAAACTTCTAACCTCAGTTGGTGACTCTGGGGTTTTCCATTTGGTAATTGCCTCGATCTTTGTTGGATCTACATGAATTCCTTCATGGTTAACTAAATGTCCGAGGAATTGCACCTGTTCTAACCAAAATTCGCACTTTGAGAACTTAGCATAAAGCTTCTCTTTTCTTAATAAACTTAAAAGTAAGTGCAAGTGCTTTGCATGCTCTTTTTTTACTTTTAGAGTAAATTAGAATATCATCTATGAAGACAATTATGAATTTATCCAAATATGGCTTACATATTCGGTTCATCATGTCCATAAATGCGGCTGGGGCATTGGTTAAACCAAATGGCATGACAGTAAATTCATAATGACCATACCTGGTTCTGAATGCGGTTTTAGGAATATCTTCTTCCTGTACCTTTAATTGATGATATCCTGATCTTAAATCAATTTTAGAGAAAAATCGAGCTCCTTGAAGTTGATCAAACAAATCAATTTTAGCACGTGGTTACTGAGGAAGCTAGTTATGTTGCGTTGGTTTCCAGGTTTTTCCTGTGGTGTCACATCATCCCCCCGTTGATTTGGAATTTCCTCCCGAAATTCTGCAGTAGCTTCAGCCTCAGTAGTGGTTGCACTTTTCTTAACAAGCTGGGGATACTTGAGTTTTATTTGGTCTTCTCATTCCCAGGTATACTCTGGGCCACGACGGGAATCCCAACGAACTCGAACGAGAGGTATTCTGGTACGCTTGAGAATCTTAACATCTCGATCCGTAATCTCTACTGGTTCTTCGACGAATCGCAGCTGGTCGTCGATAGTGAGCTCCTTGAGATGAACTATGAGGGTCTCGTCTGACAGACACTTCTTCAGATTCAACACATGGAAAACATTGTGAACTCCGCTGAGTTCTTCAGGTAGATTCAGTCTGTAAGCGACTTTGCCAATCTTCTCAATAATTTCGAACGGTCCGACATAACGCGGGTTGAGCTTGCCTCGTTTGCCAAAACGGACTACACCTTTCTAAGGTGCGACTTTGAGTAGCACTCGATCCCCAACTTGGAACTCGAGTGGCTTTCTTCGCTTATTAGCATAGCTTTTCTGACGGTCACGAGCTGCCGCCATTCATTGTCGTATCTGAGCAATCTTCTCGGTTGTATCCACTACAAGTTCTGGGCCTGTGATTTGACTGTCGCCAACTTCTGCCCAACAGAGAGGTGATCGGCACTTCCGTCCATACAATGCCTCAAACGGAGCGGCCTAGATGCTGGTGTGGTAACTGTTGTTATACGAAAACTCCACTAACGGGAGGTGTTTTTCCCAGCCATTACCAAAATCGATTACACATGCCCTAAGCATGTGTTCAAGGGTTTGGATGGTGCGTTCAGATTGCCCATCCGTTTGTGGATGGTATGCTGTGCTCATGTCTAATCGAGAACCAAAGGATTTGTGCATGGCTTGCCACAATTCAGATGTAAAACGTGGGTCACGATCAGAAATGATGGAGGTTGGCACTCCGTGCCTTGATACTACTTCCTTTAGGTAAATGTCTGCTAGAGTAGAAAACTTATCCGTTTCCTTGATAGCCAGGAAATGTGCAGACTTTGTTAGTCGATCCACGATCACCCAAATGGTATCATTTCTGCGTTGAGATCCAGGCAGGCCAGTAACGAAATCCATGGAAATTTGCTCCCATTTCCATTTTGGGATCTCTGGTTGTTGGAGTGGGCCTGATGGTTTCTGGTATTCGACCTTGACCCTAGCACAAGTCAAACCTTTACTGACGTAGGTTACTATGCTGGCTTTCATACCAGGCCACCAGTATGTAGTCTTTTGATCGTGGTACATCTTATCCGAGCCAGGATGTACTGAATAACGAGACTTATGTGCTTCATCCATCACAAGCTCGCGTAAGCCTCCATAAAATGGAACCCAGATGCGTCCGTTAACATAGTAGGCGCCCTTTTCCTTTCGTTCTAGCCGCTGCCTTGATTCTCGTAAGGACTCAGCCCTAATGTTCTCTGCTTTCAATGCTTCAACCTGAGCATCGTGAATCTGAGCGGGAAGGTTGGATTGGATGGTAAGTTGTAAAGCACATACACGCTTAGGTATAGTATCCTTTCGACTAAGGGCGTCGGCCACAACATTGGCCTTGCCCGGATGGTATTTGATAGCGCATTCATAATCGTTCAAGAGCTCGACCCATCGGCGTTGACGCATGTTTAACTCCTTTTGCTTGAAGATATGCTCGAGACTCCTGTGATCGGTGTAAATGGTGCACTTGGTACCGTACAGATAATGTCTCCATATCTTAAGCGCGAAAACAACTGCCCCCAATTCCAAGTCGTGCGTAGTGTAGTTCCTTTCGTGAACCTTAAGTTGGCACGATGTGTATGCAATGACCTTGTCACGTTGCATCAACACGCAACCAAGTCCTTGGATGGAAGCGTCACAGTAAACCACAAAATCATCTGTGCCTTCAGGCAATGAGAGGATAGGCGCGCTACAAAGTCTATCTTTTAAGTGCTGGAAAGCAGATTCATGTGCATCACCCCAACGGTAGGTGACACCCTTCTGAGTTAGTGAGGTGAGAGGTTGCGCAATCTTGGAGAAGTCCTTGATGAACCTTCGGTAATATCCCGCCAAGCCAAAGAATTGGCAGATTTCTGTTGGTGTACAGGGTGCAGGCCAGTTCTTGATCGAGTTAACCTTGGATGGATCTACATGAATCTCATCCTTGTTTACCACATGGCCTAGAAAGTGGATTTCGCGAAGCTAGAAGTCACATTTCGAAAACTTGGCATACAACTGCTCTTTTCGAAGAAGTTCCAGAATAAGCCTCAGGTGTTGCTCGTGTTCTTCATGACTCTTTGAATAGATCAGGATATCGTCGATGAAAACTATGACAAATTTATCCAGGTAAGGTTTGCACACTCGATTTATGAGATCCATGAAGACCGCATGTAACACCCTAAAAATATAAACCCTTATATTATAAAGTTCAAAGAATTGATAAACAAGAGTTTACCAACTAGGAATTTAACCTAGTTGAATTCAAGTCTTGAATTAATACATGTTATGGTTAAAATAATTAAGACTTAGAGAAAATCATAGTTAAAGGGCTAAACTTGACAAAAATCAAAAGTTAATTACTAGTTGTAACAAAAATCAACCAAACACACCAAAATTGATGTGTCTGGTCGATCAAGGAAGAGAGGGGCGACAGGGGGGTTCTCAAAACCCTAGCTCTACACTAAATCTACAAATTGAAGCCTCAAATTTGTTCCAAATCAAGTTCTAAATACATATTAGTGAACACCTCGTTGTAAGGATCAAAAGGTATGTGAAATTTAGTAATTTTGTTGCATCACAAATTCTAGGTTAAATGTGAAACATGAAAAATTCAGCTTAATTACTGATGCATGGGTGAAATTAGAAGGGTTATGAGGATTAGGAACAAGCCCTAGATGATTTCATGACATGACCTTGTATAGGACTTGTAGGATTTCACAATCACCATTGTAGGTGATTAGTGAACTTCAAGAAACTTGTTAAATGCTGAAATTATAACTCTTGTTCTAGCATAATCTGAAATTAGGGAATACATTCTGAAAAGATGATGTCAAGATGCATGCAAAAATTACTATTATAGTGAAATTAGATGTTGAATCGCAAGTCATGAACTTGTTTATGAATGTAGAAAAATCTGACCCACTAGGTGTTTGTAGAAATGCCTAAGTGAGGATTTAAATGTGAAATTTGGATAAAAACGCAGATTTGATAATGGTCCATAATGATGTGATTGTGGTCATAAAAAGAGTTCTAAACATGTTGTAAAAACTGAATTTTCTAGGCAAAGAGTCCGGTTCATCTAGCGGACAAGCCGGAGGGAATTCACGAGGAAAAGACGCGCTCTAAAGGTACGAAATTATTACTTCGTTACATTAAGGTTAACTATCATTCTTAAGTTATAGTGAAAAGCATGATAAACATGATTGAACAATGTGTCTTGAAAGCGATTGTGTTCCTTAAACAAGTAAATGGGTCAAAACAAGTGAAAAACATGAAACCTTGCATATCCGTAATGGTGTGTAAATTCAGCACCCTAACGAGTCAAACAAGTTCTGGCAATAAGCACGAAGCAAGTCACTATTATACAATGCATGAATTACATGGCGTGTAAGTCGAGAAGCGAACACCATAAGCAAAATAAGAAACCTTGCTCTTAATATAGGAGTTAAGGTTTAGATTGATGCATAGCAATAGTGCAAACAACTAACTAAAAAGCCTTGTAATTTAGTTCGTAAGTTAATCCCGTAGACATGCCCGCATGAGATTAGTTTAATAATATCATAAGTGAAATACAGGTATGGAGAAATTAGACCAGCCGCTTAACAAATTCTGCGAAATTAAGCTGTTTTGATGCATAAAAGAATCAGCAAAAAATTGCATTTGAAACAAGTGAGTGATGTGCAGGGCTCACTGTAAATTACGGTGGTACCGTAATTTACGGTGGCCTGCAAATCTACTACGGTGAAACCCTACTGATTTATGGTAGGCTCCAAAATGTCCAGAAGCCACCGTAACTTACGGTGACACCGTAAGTTACGGTGGAGCCCTGTTTGATGAAATTTGTTTTAATCATTTTCTTGAACAAGTGTTCGGACCTGATTCAAACACGTAAATTTCCAAGAATGATAATGCTAATGCTTGTTTAAAATATTAGTTTTCAGGTGCTCAAGAAAAGGATGATGATCAAGTAATCGAGTCGAACCGAACACACAATACTACGCTTCCGCACTTGATCCTTGTTTTGTAACTATGTAGACACTAGTAGTTTTATTTTGAACATCGTTTAGTAGGTTAAACATGTAAATGTCGTATTAAATGGGTCTCAAATCTTGAAAGTTTTTGTAAAGTCTACTTTTGGTATAAATTGTAAGGCTTACTTGCTGTTAAAAACGGGTATTATAATCTGAGTGTTACACCGCAGGTGCATTCGTTAATCCGAAAGGCATAACCAGAAACTCGTAATGGCCGTAATGAGTTCTGAATGCTGTTTTGGAGACGTCTTCCTCTCGGACTCTCAGCTGATGGTACCCCGATCTCAAATCAATCTTAGAGTAATAACTCGACTCTTGCAATTGATCGAACAAGTCATCAATGCGTGGAAGAGGATAACGATTCTTCACGGTCACCTTGTTAAGTTCGCGGTAGTCAATACACATCCTGAAGGTACCGTCTTTCTTTTTCACGAATAACACTGGAGCTCCCCAAGGCGAAGAGCTAGGACGTATGAAACCTTTTTCCAAGAGTTCTTGCAGTCGTGTGGACAGTTCTTCAAGTTCTGATGGAGCTAGATGATAAGGTGCTCGAGCTATGGGCGCGGCTCCAGGAGCTAGCTCGATTTGAAATTCAACTTGACGATGAGGCGGAAGACCAGGTAATTCCTTAGGAAATACCTCAGGAAAGTCGCGCACAATAGGAATATCTTCTATCTTCCTTTCTTTCAAGGATGTATCAGAAACGAGGGCTAGAATAGCAGTGTGGCCCTTTCGCAAACACTTCTGGGCCTTAAGGAAGGAGATGATGCCGACAACAGCACCACTCTTGTCGCCACGAATTACGAGGGGTTCCGTACATAAACGAGGGATGCGGACAATCTTCTCGTTGCAAAGAATTTCCGCTTGCTGACGAGATAACCAATCCATCCCAATAATAACGTCAAAACTACCCAGAACGATGGGAATAAGATCGATAGAGAAGGTCTGACCCGCTAGGACGAGGTTACAGCCCTTAACTATGTGTGTGGCTTCAAGACTTTTACCGTTTGCTATTTCTACCGTGTGTTTAGTGTTCAAAAGTGTTGGAGTACGCTTAAGCATCTGACTAACTTTTAAGGACACGTAGCTAGTATTGACACCCGAATCAAATAAAACAGTAACAAAGAAATCATCCAGAAGAAACTTACCCATCACAACATTGGGATCGTTCCTTGCATCACCCTGACCAATCACGAAGGCATGACCTCTTGCCCCATTACCATTGTTGTTTCCCCCATTGCCGTTTCCATTCCCCTAATTGTTGTTGTTCTGATTCTGATTTAGCTGGGGGCAGTCCTTGAAATGGCCCTCAGCACCACATTGAAAGCACCCTTTGTTGTTACCTTGTTGTTGCTGCTGCTGGCGTTGATTTGGTGGGGCTTGCTGTTGCTGCCGGTTCTGATTCTCCGGACGCTGACTCCTGCAATCCTTTGCAATGTGACTAGGCTTGTTGCACCGATGACAGTTGCCTTTGCTACATGGCCCGTTGTGGTGCAAGTTACAGCGATTACATTTGGGGTGATTCCCCTTGTATCCACCCTGCCCTTGACTTCTAGAAGGCTGCTGACTGGGGCTCTTATGGTCCTCAGTCCTTCGTTGCTGAGACTGAGACTGAACAGAGGTAGAGCCTTTGCTCGAATTTCCATCCCATTTCACTTGTTGTCGCCAGGAGTATCAGGAGTAGATGTGGCACTGATACGTTTGGGTAGCCTGTTTTGCTCCACTGCCTGGTCAGTGAGACGATGAGCTAGTCGTATAACTTGCTGAATGGTACCGAGGTTAGCTGAAGTCACGTGGCTCTGAATTTCTGGTACAAGACCCTTGAGGTACAACTCAATACGTTTGATGGGAGGGTCCACCATAGTAGGACACAAGATGGCCAGCTCGTTTAACCTCTTTGTGTATGCCTCAATTTCAGACCCCGTCATTTTCAGATTATAGAACTCTACCTCCAGCTTGTGGATGTCGTCACGATTACAGTACTCTTCCTTGATCAAATCTTTGAAGTCATTCCATGAGGTGGCATTAGCAACTGCCAGCCCTAGTAGTTGAACCTGTGCTTTCCACCAGGTTAGTGCAGCACCTTCGAGTGTTCCCGTAGCAAATTTCACCCTACGATCTTCAGGGCATTCACACATTTCGAAGACAGATTCGAGCTTCTCGAACCAGTGTAGGAGACCTACAGCTCCTTCAGTGCCGCTGAAGGTACTTGGTCGACAGTCCATGAACGTTTTGAACGTATATACGGGAGGTGGAGCATGTTGACCTGTGGTGCGAGAATAAAAGACAAGGTTAGGCACAAGGGTTGGTTCGCGAGGGTAGTTTCTAAACGTCTTAAGATGGGTTGATATGGCGGGTCGTACCTCCTGCAGGAACAGCTGCGAGTACCTCAGCAACTCGTTCGTTGATCAAAGCCGTCAGCTGGGCTTGAGTTAGGTTGATACGTCCTCCGCGTCCGTTCATGATCTTCACAACGAAGCAACGTATGTGAGAAAAGTGTCGCGAAAGTGCGTAAGTGTGGGACGACAGTAGAGAGTAAGTGCACAAGGTTCAAATAGCAGTTATCACGTTAACTAATGCATAGTGTGAACTATCTAACCGACAATATAACATAAATCATACCACCTATTGTGTCGAGTCTTGCACGTGGAGCGAAGCGTCGTTGTGGATCGTTGAGCACTGTACAGGTTATAGTCTGGTTTTATCAGAAAGCTTTTCCCTTTCTAAAACCAAGTTCACTATAACCAATGGCTCTGATACCAATCTATCACACCCCCAAAATCCACCATGCGGAGTATCACCGCATGGAGGCGTGACGCGACCAGGATCAAGCCACCAATCATATTGAACAACGTATTTAAGTAAATAAAACCAACCACAATACAATTGGTGACCAAAAGGAAGTTAACCAAGTTCAATTTAAACAGCGGAAGCATAAGATGTTAAACCAAAACATAAGTTCGTAGTTCATAAGTTTAAGGACCCAAAACATAAGTTTCATAAGTTCATAAAGTTTATTTATTAAGTACGGGACATAATAGTTCGCATCCCACAACGACCACCTCCTTGTGCAAGCCCCATAGCTTCTAGCGACCTGCAAAGCATGTAACAACGAGTCAACAACAAAGTTGGGTGAGTTCACGGTTGGTTGTCCATTTTAGAGTTGTTTCCAAAAACGTAGTTTAATCTTAATCAGCTATCAAGCCGTGGAGGCTATCCAGCCGTGAGGGTTACCCCATAGTTCGAAAACGTTTATCAGTTAACCATCCCATGTCCACCTTCCCTGGCTATCCAGCCCGGCACTTCGGCCGTGGGGGCTACCCCATTATTTAAACTACCAGACTCGTTTATCATATCGACTACTAACGAAAGTTACTTGTGCCCTAGCGTCGGTGTCTATCATCACCGACGTGCCATAGTCCATTAGTACACGCCCGTCTGACTGGCACGGTGTGAGGTTTGTTAAACCTAATAGCGCTATTAACTAATGACCCGCTCGCCATAGCCTCGGCGATTAAGTCGATATAAAGGGAGGGACTTCGCTGATAGAGTTCTAGTCTAGTAAGTCTAATTCCGTCCCAACAGGATGAGGAATTCTCATTCCTGAACACGTCCCAAGGACGAGGAATCCCTATTCCTGAACCCATTCCCATTCCCACCGGGAATTACCATGCTTTGTAGAAAAGTGTGAACTCACCTCGGTTTGCTCGGTTAGATTAGTTACTCTAATAATCAGGAAATCAAGCACGTCCTAATAAGGTACAGATAACAATCAATTTCTCATGCACAACACGTATGGTTTATCTACTCATTACTTTTATCACATATCACACAATTTAAACGTCAAGGCACTTTGTTAAGTTGTATATTATTTTACCCTAAAATAATATAACGGTAAAATAAACAAGTATTCACACAAGAGTTTTAGTATACAATATATATTTTAAATATATATTTATCAAATTTTATTTACGAAAGTCAACCTCCGATACCTGGCGTTTTGTTACAAAAATTATGGCGAAGTTTATATTCGAAACACAAGTTATAAAATATAATTGTAACGCTTGTTTAGAAAAATATTTTCTAAGTGTTGGGATTTTAGAAAATTTCGCCAAGGTTTCCTTTGTAAACGGAGGTGTCCATGCTTACTAGCATATCATTTTCTTTTCAAAAATTCATTCGAACAATTCTCAATCAACAATATACAACCTCTACTAACCAACATGTCTAAAAAACAAGCATAAACTATAAACTCATGAACTTGAAAATTTATAAAAGTATGTAGTAACTTACTAGCATACTTAGTAAGTCTTGTTACCTTTAAAAGTGTGATTAGTTCCTTAAAAACTTCATTTTTAAAGAGTTTGAATATTCACAACTTCCAATCATATTTTCTAAAAATATTTCTTTGTGAAATTTTCTTATTACACAAGTGTTTCTACACTTGTTTATCCACCAAAAACGTGATTAGTTTATGTAAGATCCAAGCTTTAATGAAACTTATATTTTTCACTTGGTTCTTTTGAAAAACCACTCATGGATCTTTGGATCTACAAGATTATAACCAACTTTGATCTTTATTTTTCGAGAAAACATTTATTTATTCAAGTTCATAGTTTATGTGTGGATGATTCCATCATCCTACACATTTCTAACTTTCTCATCTTGCTAGATCATGTTTTTAATCATGAT
Source organism: Helianthus annuus (assembly GCF_002127325.2). Lineage (NCBI taxonomy): Eukaryota > Viridiplantae > Streptophyta > Magnoliopsida > Asterales > Asteraceae > Helianthus > Helianthus annuus. The sequence continues at coordinate 158,723,928 of NC_035446.2, read as the reverse complement.
CTAGCAAGATCATATGATGATCCATATCAATTACATGAGTAACACAACCAACAAGCATCACAACATATGAATATCATGATTTCTTCATCTTTTAACCATACTTGATTACTAAGTTAGTTTATGTTCAAGACTTCTTCATAAGATTCATTAAAGTTCTTATCATTTTGATCACTACACATCACTAACCACTTAAACAATATGTAAAATGCAAGGATCTAAGTTCTTACCACTAGCTTAAGGCTAGGGGAGTTCAAGTGTAGAAAAGTGGTGGTTAAAAAAAGATGAGAGAGGTCCTTGAGCTTCCGAACACACCAAGCTTGTTTGTATTATCACTAACACCCTTGGAAGTATGTAGATTGCATGAATGAGCTTGGATGATGATGATGGTGGGTGTGGTGGCTCACGGCCGAACCAAGGGAGGAGAGGGAGAGAAGAGTTGGGTGAATTGTGATGGTGGTGATGAGTGTAGTTCAATCCTTTGGTCATTCTTATAATTTCCCAACATCACTTTGTCCAATGGATACAATGTTTCAAGAGTACACAACATATCCCATTAAATAATCAAGAAAATCATGGGGTGGTGAGTCCCCATGTAACCGTCCCAGGGGGGGGGTGTCTAGTTAGGTTGTGATGGGTGGTTAGGGATATAGTTGGAAATCAAGTGTTTAGTTAGTGTGTTATTAAATATATAGTGTGTTAGGGTGTTCGGGGACCCTAACTAGCTCAGCAAAATAAAAACAATGTGTTTGACAATATTTTTGTGTTCCGGGTAAAGTCCGGTTGTTCGGTTGGGTGTTGTTCCGTTAAAGTGCTTAATTAATCCGTAAGGTGTCTTTTATAATATTTTTATAACATCTTTAATTTTCAACACTCAGGAAAACATACCGGACTATTTAGTAACTTTTCTGTACACTACTAGTATGTTAACAAGCACATGTAAGTATAACACAGAAATCAGAAAGCAATTAAATGATTCAGCAGTCATCAAGCACTTTAATTATCATTAATAAATTGTACGGATACATGGAATTATGAGGGTTGTCACAACAAACACTACACGACACTTCACATACTCATTTCTTTCATAATATCTACAATAACATTACACATTCTCCTATCAATCAAATGGCCGAACGGACCAAAAACGAAGAGATCACATTGGTGAGTGTTTGGGTTACTTTCGTCGTGAACAAGGTTCAAGGGTCTTGTAAGATGTGGCTTCAAATCCTAGACTCATCTCATGAAAAAATGGGTAACAAAACCCACAAAGTATACAAGCTCGTGAATAGGTGGCAATGTGGCATATTATCCAACTTAGTGATGCCAAGTTTGACAAATTGCTCAAAGACTCGATAAGCAATCAACAAAATGAAAACGAGGAGGAAGCCATCCGGGTTGCCCATGGTGAGTATAAACGGACATACGAGCCCAAAGAATTTAAATCTCACCTTGAGACTTGGAAGATCACGAGAACTCATCTGCAATAGAGAGAATTTGTTTAATTTAAGTTTTATGTATTTGAGAAAGTGTAAAATACATTACGGCTTAAAGTACATCACGTACGACAACGTGCGTGATTTTACACTATAACGTGCATGATTAATTTTCTCAACATGCATGATTTGGGTTTTTAAGTTTATAACGTGCATGATTTTTATTATAACGTGCATAATTTTTATTATAACGGGTATAATTACCTGTCGTACGTGATGTACGTTAAGCCGTATTGTACTTAATTGTCCTCTATGTATTTTATGAATTTTAAGTTATGTTATTTGTTATTTCTAAATTATGTATTATATTTACTTTTTAATGAAATTATAATTTAGTAATTTCAATTTGTTGAATTTATTTTTTATTTAAAAAATATATTAGTGTAGTTGAATGTTTTGGTGGTTTGAAAGTAGTCAAGGGTAAAAATGACGTGGCATTGCAGAATTGGGGCGGGTTTAGATATATGACAGGACGCCCCCTCCACCCTAAAAGAAAACAACTGACTTTCAAAAGTGACACCGTTATTGACCCTAGAGAGACCGATTGTTTCAAATATGAGACTATATATTTAGTAATTACTTTGTAAATAAATTGTAAAACTTGTCTGTTCTTTTTATATACACTTCTATAGTTATAAACATCAATTAAATGTAAAAAAATATATATAAACTATCATGTAACATACACACAGTTCTAAACATCAATCAAATGTGTATATATATGTATAGTATATAACTATATGTGATATCTGAATTTGTAACGTTAAAAATATTTAATGTGAAATCTTTCATGGTAATATCAATATTAAGTAGTTACATTTCGTATAAAAACATGAGCAAAATTTTCAAGTGTTATAAAATAAATACAAAAGTGAATATCGTTTTCCTAGTAGGTTTAGCCCCAAAAGAATTTGATTCTGTTGGCACTTAATTACTTAAATAATAGTAGATGACGATTATAATACTATACTTAAGAATAACTACAAGGGGAAATGCATCGAAAGATAATGGGTTGTCAACACTCAACGACAACAAGACGTCTCACCAACATATTAAAAAGAGTGACTAAAATTAGTTGCTCTCGGAAGTTTAAAATAAACCATTTAAAAAACCATGTTTAAAAAACAGAAGTTGCAAAATTTGTTAAACTATTGATGAAACTGTTTAATGTTGTGAAAAACTAGTAAATGCCTCGCCCGCGTTGCGGGGCGATGGCCGAATAATTCTCAACCAATTAAAAAAAGACTAATATAATTTTCCTAGGGAAAAAAAACCAAAAACGATGATAAGACCGTAGTAAACCAATTAAAACAAAAAACCTTTATACTTTTGGTAAAAAAAAACTAAAACGATGGGAAAAACGTAGTTTTTAACTGAGGGCGAAATCGTAAATTTAATTCGGGGATAAATTGTAAACTAAATGGACCAACGGGGAAGTGCTAGGAAGTTACCGACATGATTGTAATTTTACACTGTCACCAGGAAAACAAAACAAAAATGATGGGGAAAATGTAAAGTTAAGTTGAGGGTAAAATCGTAACTTGGTTGTGAGAAAAAAAAAAACTAATGGCGAAAGTATCAATTTATACTGGGCAAAATCGTAATTTTATCCGATGTGAAAATTACAATTTTTAGCCAGAGTAAAAACGTAAATTTATTTTTAAGCGTGGGCAAAAGCATAACTTTGAACTGATGGGAAAATCGTATATTTAAGGGAAAAAAACTAATGGCAAAACTATAAATTGAAACGGGTGAAATTCGTATTTTTTTACCGGAGGCAAAATTGAAATATTTAGATGGAAGCATAAGCGTAAATTTATTTTTAAGTGGGGAAAAAACATAATTTTTAACTGATGGCAAAATCGTAATTTTAAAGGAGTATAAAATCATAATTTTGTTGGGCCAATAGGGGAGTGCCAGGCAGCTGCCTGGCACTATTAAGGCTGCCGCCCATTTTGCCCAATGAAGGGTCGGACCTATTGAAATCTTACGTAAGCAACTAATGTTTGTAGTATTTGATAATATATTAAAAGTTTGAAAAACATCATTCATCCTAAAAACTTGAGAAGCGGCATTCTCGGAATTGTCAAGCCAAAAAATGGGCTAAGGTGGGTTATAAACGGGTCAAGTAAATAATAGGAAATTTCGTAGACTTATTTATTGAACTTTTGCTAGAGAAAACGCAACCACTCCATATTATTTAGACTTATTGAACTTTTGCTAGAAAAAATGCGACCACTACATATTATTTAGACTTATTGAACTTTTGCTAGAAAAAATGCGACCACTACATATTATTTAGACGACTATTAGAAGTATCAAAAATTCTTTTATCATTGGTCTAAAGTTGAGTGACACCAACCAGGGGCGGACCTACCTCTATGGTAGGGGTAACCCCCGCTACCCCTTGGTCGGAAAAAAATTGGAAAAATTAGTGTAAATTTTGGAAAAATTTGACATTTTTTCGATTTCGTTACGGCTTATTTATAACACGTTACCCCTTGGTCGCAATCCTAGATCCGCCACTGACACCAACCCCTCACTTGGTATTAGTGTGTGCGTTCGTAACCACTTATATATTTCTAGCTTGTTGCTTGAAAAGTGAGCACATTAACTTCATATCAATAACTTCAAATGCTACAAGATCCACACACTTTATAAGCTTTTAGCGACCTTAAACAAATAGATAATATCATTTAAAAGCTTTTAGAAAAACTTTACCCAAATTATTAACATCCTCTAAAACATTTCAAGGAAGCTTACACAAATAGATAACACCCTCTCAAACCCTTTTAGACAACCTTTACCAAACATATGACATCCACAGATCTACTAAGACCTTTACAAAGACAGTAGCTCTATGATGAATAAAGCCTTCAAGGTCACAAGTCAAACAAATACAACCTATATAAGGATACACTTTTAATTGAAGATTTTATAAAGTTGTCATGTTTCAATTAAAGAAAAGTAAGGGCTGTTATAGCAATTATATAACAACATAAATGTTTAAATGCATTAAGTGTAAGTAAGGGGGTCGTTGTGGGCTTGTATATTTATTTTTCTTGTATTTGCATCACCTAACATGCTTTTAAGAGCATATATGATAACTCTTAAAATATAAGATATTGTTATTTAATCATTTGATACCAAAGTTTAACACATGAATGGTCAAAGACATCCCTTACTTGGTCACCTCAAGAATTTTTTTAAATAATAACATGGGACCACAATCAATACTTGGTAATAATTACATTTTGTAAAAGCTAAAGTAGACAGTAAAAAGAGAGCATGATATTTATATGTATAGATTTTATTTAAATTTTATATTCTTCAATAATATCTTCGTATTTTTAAAAGTCGGATATGGTCAAGAGCATGTTTCTATCGTTGCTAAAATATACTTGATAGACAAATAGCATAACATTCGTAAAACTCTAAGAAAATACATTAGTCCAACTTTCAGTATATAATTCTAATAAGAGTAAATTACAACTGGTGTCCTGTACGTTTGTATCAAATTACAATTAGTGTCCTTTAACTAAATAAATTACAGGTTCTGTCTTTTATGTTGCCAGTTTTTAGCATGTTATGTCCTTTAGCCCTAATCTAGTTAAGTTTTTTTAATTAAGTTATATCATATGCCTCTCACATGAGGGCAACATGGTTTTTTCATCTCAATTTAACATGAATTATATTTTTGTTTGGATTAATTGAAAATTTTAAATATTTTACTTTGATTTTATAATTTAAATTCCACACCATGGATTACATTTTTGTTTGGATTAACTAAAAAAATGAGGGATCGACTGAAAAAATAAAGGGGATAAAAGAGATTTATTTATTTCGACTTTTTAATATAAAATTGAGATGAAAAGACCATGTTGCCCTCATGTGAAAGGCACATAGTAAGACTTAACTAAAAAAACTTAACTAGGTTAGGTAGGTCTAAAGGAAATAACGTGTTAAAAACCGGTAACATAAAGGACAGAGCTTGTAATTTGTTTAGTTAAAGGACACCGGTTGTAATTTGATGCAAACGTAAAAGACACCGGTTGTAATTTACTCTTCTAATAATAACTAACATAAAGAGATTGTATTATTAAACACACACGTCTCACACCATACACATACTCTGTCTTTTTTGAACGACAAGTAAATCTCGCTTGTAAACCCCCCCTTGTTTGGGGCTATGTTCAAGGTCGACTTCTCGACTGCCATGAACCATGCCCCCTTATGCGCATGAACCAGATGAAATCCATAAACCCTCGCCCCTCGCCAGATTCGAACCTGGGATTAAAACCCTGATTCACCCCTTGACCCAAATGTCCATCGAAAATTGAACCTATATCTCAAATACAGAGGGCAGACCTTTTAACTGCTGGACCAACACACTGAATGACCTACACCTCTTTGACTCTTTCTCTATATACTAAAAAACAAATAAAGCCCACAAAAGGCCCATATATTATACACTTAGGCCCTCTAAGCCCACGAATTACCCACCTGCATAACAAACCTACCAAGTAAAACTGGTCACGACTGCTATCGGTTATATCCCACCATCTTCCATTGATTTTTGTTTTTGAAGCCCGAACAATGCCTAAAGGAGAAGATGCGATTATCAGAAAGAAGAACAAATCGCTCAGGAAGAAAATGCGCAGCGATTCAGCCAAGGTTTCTAATCGCATAGCCGCCATTATCGCACAGAAAAAGCGTCGTCAATCAGGCAAACGCAGAATGTGTCAGGTACGAGTAATCGTCTTCTATGGTACTTTAGCCACTCACTAAACTATTTTGTCCATCAATTTGTTGCTATGTCAGAATTTTCATTCTTTTTATGGCGATATTTATTAACTGTTTATGCCAACTGTAGTAGGTTATTGACACACATAAACTTATTACTTATCTTTTTAGTTCAACCCTATATCGTGCTTAACAAGTAACTGTTTATTTCTATCCGAAACCCGAATTCGAAGCCACCTGAACTCGAGTTAGATACCCGAACTTGACCAACCTGAACCTTCTGGGTCACCTTTTCCCGGGCAAAAACCTGAACAACCCGACCGGAAAACTCCGAAACATGAAACCCAAAAAAACGCAAACAGTTACTTTATTTTTTTTTATAGATTTGTTTTGGTTTGGAGTCTTTGTATTTGAAACATTAAGTTTACTTTTGACATTGTAATATCATTTGGTCAAATGATGTTTGAAATTTGATCATGTTTTTTAGTAACAATATGAATTTAAATGATATTTTGTAAAAAAATATATTTATTTTCATTTTACATCTAAACCCGAAAACCGAACAACCCGACCCAATTAACCCAAGCCTGAATAATCCGAACCCGACTAACCTGAACTATAAATGGGTCGGTTATCGGGTCACTTTCTCCCAGCCAAAAACCCGAACAATCCGAACCGAAAAACCTGAAACCCGAAGAACACCATTACTAAATGTGTGTAGCAAGCTTTATTTAAAATTGCTGTAATTTTGTGCAAGTTTACTTTGGCTGTTAAGCTTATGGTGTTTTATTGAACTTTGATTTTGTGATTTATATGTGATATTGATGATGAGATATATAGAATGCATATAATCTGATTAGATGGCGTATTTATTGTTATATTCAGGGGATGTGTTTTAGTCTACCCACTCCAAAGGATCCTTTTAATGACAAACAAAACAATATTGATATTATTAAGGACAAAAAGTTGAAGACCAAGAAAGTTTGGCCATCAAAGGAAGTTAATAATTCGACCGAAGAACACGGTAATGGTAACGGTGCTTCACAGAACAAGCGAAAGGCTAGCGGGGATCATCAGTCGAATGGGAAAAACCAGGAACAGAAACGGGCAAGGGTCAAGAAAGAGTCAACACGGTCGGATAAAGAAAACACCAAGGATGAAGCTTGCCCGTCAAAATTCTTAATTTCATGTTTGAAGACGATACAAGACGCGATGCATCACGTAGAAACATTTGAAAGGGGAAAGCCTTTGTTCTTTGATTCATGGGGGTTTGAATATTGGAGATGTTATTCAAGTGGCAAACACGTGTTGGAGACGAGTGGACATGCTACCATGGAACAGATTGCTTGGATAGGATCAACTGCAGTCGATACCATAACAAAAAAGGAAAAAGACGGTGTATCTTTCACCAACCCCTACCTTTTGTTCATTGTGCCATCTCAAGAGAAAGCAGTACAGGTATCCTTATTTAGACTAAAAATAGAAATAACTGTTACACTTGTTCTATAGCGTTCCACGGCGTACGTCTGATTTTTTCAAAAAGAAAGCATCTTTGTGCTAACTAACTAGTGGAGTTATTAAATAAACATTCAAATTTATGATACCTTTGGTTTATACTTTATAGTCGTGTAACTACACAGCTATTTACAGGTACGCTGTGTGTGCAAGCCTTTGAAAGCGTTTGGAATACATACAGTGAGTCTACATCCTGGGGCTTCCAAAGATCATCAGGTTCACGGGTAATTTACATAAATCTAAAAAACTTTACTGCAGCAAACGGTGCATGCAAAATTGCAAACATGATTCTCTTTTCGGTTTTGGTAGTTGATGTTTTAATTTGTTAGCCCTGCTTGTCGTGTATGACTAAATGAACTTCATTCTTTTACATCTGGAGCATACACATTACCATAGTTGTGAATAGCTCTGGTAGCGCCTGCTACAGCGAATAGCATAGTGTATTGGTAAAGGGTCGCTAAAGGTGTAGCGATAAATAGAGGATTATTGTTATTATTATTTTTTTCATATAGATAATTAGTGATAGCGAATTATAGCTATTTTAGCGTATTTTTAGCACTTTTATACATAATTGGTGTGTTAAATATATTTTTTTTGTATTTTTCTGCCCTTTATCGCTAAACATGAACTAGCGGGCGCTATTTTGTCGCTATCGCTACGTAGCATTTTAGGAGCCTGTCACTATGGTCCGCTATTTGCTATTGACAACTATGCATCTTACTGTATTCATAACATCACTTGATAAGAACTCTATTCCTCCTACAGATTAAAGAGTTGTGAACCTGAGTTCCTTATATGCACGCCAGATAGACTTTTGGAGCTTGTTTCCATGAAGGCTGTTGATATTTCTGGTGTTTGTTCACTGGTATTCTTTTTAACATCATCCAAGCTTTGCTGTAGATTATGCTTGTGTTTACTAATCTTTCATCATTATTTATTAGCGGTCTAAACTTAATTTTGTGATTATACAGATTATTGATGGACTGGAATCTTCTTGTGGAGATGCTTATCTTGACAGCATAAAATCTATTCAGCAACATATTTCTGTTGACCCACATACTGTGGTTTTCTGCAGTGGGTTGACCGATACATATTTAGCTTCAGTGTCAAGTCTTTTGCAAAAACCAACGTGTAGATTGTCAGTTGAGTAGAATTTTCAAATCGTTATTTATGCAAAGGTACGTAAGAGGCGAAGTTAATGCGTTAATTATTAAATAAAATAATAATAATAATCTAAATCTTTTAATAAATAATTTCAAGGACGCAAATCAATCCATTTGTAACTAATTGAGCTCTCTGTTATAGATATTAGATGTTAATTATAATTTACCAATATCTTGTTGCAGCGAGAATGAACCTACAGTTTCTGTGAACGATACATACGAAGCTGATTTAAGTGATGCTGAGGTGGTATTGCAGTAGACGAATGCAAAGGCAAATTACATGTCACTTAGGCTCAGATAAGATGTCAAATCGCAGGCACCATTAGCCCATGTTCTTCAACATTGAGCCTTCGTTACAAAAACATCAGTTTTATTGATCTCAAAAGTGGACTCGTCTTTTTTTTACCATTGTATTTGTAGTTCTATTGCAAACAAGATGTTTATTTATTTTTTATTTTTATGAAAACGAGAAGAGCCCATCATAGCATATACTTCATTGTTGTTTGTTTTCTTCTTTTTAAACTGCAGCAGTCAGTTTGTTCTTTACTTCATTGTGTACTGGTTTGAACTGCATGTCATCGTTAAGGTGCCATGTAGGTTTTAACTACACTCTTTCACATAGGTGTAGACGTGTAGTGATTCTAACTAAAAGAAAAAAAATGGGTGTGATTGGTTAGATTGTGATTTGGGGCCTGCACCCAACCTCTCACGCCTGTTAACCGATAACGAAAGGGAGGGCATGACTAATGAGGCAGGGGCGGATCTACCTTGTTAGAAGGGGTAAACTCTGTTGCCCCTTGACGCTCCGGCGGTAGGGTAAATTTAGTGTAAATTTTGGAAAAATTTTGACGGTTTTTTTTTTATCTCGTTACCCCCTTATTTTTGAAACAGTGCCCCTATAATGATTTTATAGATCCGCCACTGACCACTGAAATGAGGCCCATTGGTGACTTCGTAATAATGGTTTAATGAACAAAAGTTGGTGACGACGTGGAGTACCTTTGGCGCACCACTAGTAAAATTATTTATGTTAATTCTTTACCAATTTTTAGTACTGTTTTAAACTATAAGTTGATGATACGTATATTCTGTATAATAAAATTTGTAGACAACTTACAATTTTAAGATATTTCTTTGTGGTTTTACCGTCTCTTTTACTTCTATAGTTATTTAATAAATCTAACTATTAATAGATTAAACTTTTAATTAGTTGTATAATATAGGAGTTGTCAAAAAATCTTTAATTATAATGTAAGTTATTGTAAACTCTAAAAATAAAATAAATCTAATTTTCATTTGATTACACAAATGAAAAAAAATTAGAATTGATATGAGAAAGTTCTAAAATACATTTTTTAATAGATATGCCATAAAGATATATCATAAAAAATAATTACAAAAGATTGATTCAATTATGTTGAAATAGCAATAATGAATTACAAAACCAGTCAATTTTCATGTTGTTTTATATAGCTTTGTAGTGATATACAGATACTAGAGAACAATTACGTGTATACTGGTATAGATGTATGAGATACGTGAAATTATGGTTGAGTATCACTATCCATTTTTGCTCACGTATCGTACGTTATTCAATCAACTTCTACTAAAAAATCATGTCATACGTAAATCAGTAAATAACCATCAAAGTGTCACCTTTTGTTTTTGTATATTTGTAAAATCAGTAGGGCTGCAAACGAATCGAACGAACACGAACAAGATCTTGTTCATGTTCGTTTGTTAAGAAATACATGTGTTCACGAACTGTTCATGAACACTTACCGAACGAGGTTTTTTGTTCATGTTTGTTTGTTAAAGAAATGAGCTTGTTCGTGTTGGTTTGTTAATTTTATGCAACGAACGAAAACGAATGTTTATGAACACAAATGAGCACAAACTAATGTTCATGAACATAATAAATAGTATGTGCTGACACTTATTAAATGTTTTATTTGTCGGAATTTTGAAGTATTTAAATAATATATATAACCAAAAAACACTAAAACACAAACGAACATGCTACCGAATGTTCACGAACATAAATGAACGAACGCGGACTATGTTCATGTTCGTTTATTTAACTAAACTAACAAAATTTCTTGTTCTTGTTCATTTGTTTAATAAACGAATGAACAAAAACGAACTTCACGCCAAACGGTTCACAAACGGTTTGCCGAATGTTAGGTTCATTTGTAGCTCTAAAAATCAGCAAAATGTGGAATAAGTTGTACAAATGTGCAACCAAATCTGGATCATGTCCACTTTCACGATTTACTCAAATAACAGTGCCCATTAATCATTGAGATGTCAGAAGGAAGAGTGAAGCCAAAGTATGATTTTGTCAGGTTGCCATGTTATGGTGCAAAATCTTTCAAATAATGTCTTCCTGCTCAATTGTTATCATGTGTGCGGTTGTAACTTCATATCTGTTTTTGGGTCCATTATCCCACAATAGTGGAATACAACGAGTAATTTCAAAGATAGTAAAATATGTTCTCTAGAAAAGCTTATTTTTATTTTTTTATATTTACACGTTTGACTTCTATGTTCTAACTAATAATAAGATATGCCCCTTTGTATCAAAAACAATTTTTATTGACATGTATTTGTATAACGTATTCATTTTTTTAACAGGAAGATCACAATATTTTGTTTAAAATATTGTATAAACGACAATTTATTAAAATTTAGTTAGTGAAAGAGTCAACTAGTCATTCAAATTATGCCTCAACACAAAAAACGAAATTCACGAGTCTTTGGTTAGTTTAAATGGGTTTTGCTCAATGTCTGGTAGAGCTGCGGACTTGTTTAGCTAAAAGAGTTGTGTTATTAGAACTGATGGGCTCACGGGTTGGCCAATTATATTATATATGTATTTTTTTAAATTTGTTTTATAGCGTAACTTAAATTGATTGAATATTTTAAAGGATTAATGAGCATCACATTTATAGTTAAAGGCGTAGTTAATTTATGTACCTTTTTGTATCATTTTAGTAAATTTATAGTTTTAGGGTACTTATATGTAAAATAAAATATTGAGTTATAATTCTTGTTTAAGCGGGTCATGTTCGTGTCACCGGCGAAAACTTGTATCATGTTTAGGTTCATGTGTTTGACATGATTTTTATGTCCATATCATGTTCGTTTTTGAGAGTTCAACCTGTTAATCCATGAACACTAACGCCCACTATGTCAAAGACTCTATTCGTGGACTTAGTTTCCAAGACAGAATGTGAGATTTATTATGATAATGTATTTATTCTTGTGCGATTTGTTTAAACTTTATTTTACTAGATCCTAACGACATTTTCTTACAAATAATTCTTTTTTCCAAAATAATTTGTCAAAGTGGTTAGTTGAGAATGAAGCAGGTGAACGCAAAGTGTAGAAGTCCAGGAAAGGGGTGAATATCAATTATGAAAACATTGAACCAATTGCATACCCAAAATGTCCGACTAAAGTGTACATGACTGCTCAACCCACTTCAAGACTCTATACCAACCTTATTCGTTGCACCAAATGTAGTAATTTTATGTTTACTATTACAACATTCTGTAATTAATAATCTAATCTAATTAAGATTCCACACGATTACACATCCACTTATGAGTGAATAGATTGATGATAAAATTAATACCTTGGATCAAACTTTTGATATTTGGTTACACGTACATGTTTATAATTATAAATATGTTTGAATGAAAGAAAATACCGAAAACACGTGACATGTCAATATAATTGATGAGGAGCTGATCTAAGAGTTGACAGAATTTTATATGGACTAACTAGATAATGGTAAACAGGGAAGTAACAACACAAACTTTAAACTGACATAACTTTGACTATAATTGGAGTAATGGGCCCCACGAGTAGCACCGGTTTGACCTAGTTGTCAGACGCAAAATCTTTGATTTAAGGCTTTGATTTCGTTAATTTAAATCGTTTCACAAATTTTGCAAATTTATGCAGTTTCGCTTTTAGGCCTAAAACATATGAATCTTTGATTAGAGCAATTTATCCTCTAATTAGGTATTTAATTTTCGTATTTCCATTCAATTTGTAATTGCGAAAATTTGTCAGACTTAAAATATGTTATATAAGGACACTTATTGCAGTTATCTAGGCGTTCAGAAATTACAACTTTTTTTCTTGAAAATTACTCTCTTTGTTCTTTTTATTGGTTCTGTCTTTGTGTCGGTAATCACCATTCATTTCAACTAGCTTATACACTTTTTATTTTAATCAATGTGAAATAAGTAATCTTGATGTAAAGGAGTAATAAAATCGGGTGATTTAAATTATTTTTCCTTAATTAGCATAATCACGTTTTCTTTATTAAAATCTGAGTTTTCTCAATTCATTATATACTAATTAACACAAAGTTCGCTATTTAAACTTTATATTAAATATTAATATACATTTGAATATTTTTTTCTTAATTCATAAAATATATATAAACACATGTAGAATTACAATCAAAATGTACAAATAACTAAAGAGATTCACTTGACATATTTTAAATAACCTAAAATTAGTCTCTTATTTATTTATTTATTTTATAAAACTACAACTCACACACTCTTTAATTCTACTACTAAACTACACTTATTTGTCCACAACGAGGATTAAGCCTTCCCCACTTAGAAAGACAAATCCTTATGCAACACCTTGATACCGCTAAGCCAAAGACCTTTTTTTTAGCTATTTATGATAATTATAGTGTAGGCATAGGGCAGGAGAAAACTAAAGCCCCTACGCCAGCTCCGACCCACTCCTCCCACAACTTTTATCAACCGATATATTCCATAGCTCATCCCTACCTCTCATCATATTTCACCTATAGTTATGCACATAAAGGTATATTAGTTAGTTGTATGTATTTCACACCTCCATACAAAAGGCATAACATAACACAATGATTATTATGCAACATGGTGTGTAATCACCACTACATCAAACACCTTTGTTAAGACAAAAACTCACAAACTCCACTATGTGGGTTCATTGACTTTTGACTTTCACCTTAGTGAGATTCTTTATTCTCAATTTCACCAAACAAACTCCGTAACCCTTTATGTGAGGTTCGTAATCTCAATACTTCAATAGTAAACGGGCATACATTCAAAACCAAAATTGTGAAGTTTCTCAACTTCAGTTGTGACTTGTGAAGGTTCATACTCATACTCTCACCTTACATGAGACAACCTTCACATTATCAGTACATATCTTATTAATCAATAATTTAACACACAATCCAAGTTAAATAGCATGCATTATTCATTTTCAAGTTAAACAATCGCACATACATTCAATTGGGACTGCTTCATTTTTTTTTATTTTTCATCAACTGCTTTTACAGAATTTACGACCAATTTTTCAGTTACATTTTGTTATGGACTGAGACCATTGCAAGGTATGAAACTTGTCTCACATCAGTTGTATGGGGAACTGATGTGGGGTTTATATATCAAAATGAGCTCTCTCACCTACCATACTAGTCTTTTGGGTTAAGTTCTCTTGTTTGGTATGCAACATTGGTATCCGAGCTAGACTAGGAGTGATGGTCTGGAGAGAGCCAGTCGTGGCTAACGGGGCTCATAGTGGTGGCTTGGAAAGAGCCAACCGTGACCAACGAGGACGTGGGCTCTTAAGGAGAGTCGATTGTTATGGACTGAAACCATTGTAACGTATGAGACTTGTCCCACATCGTCCAGGCTTATTCAAAATAGGCCCACTCACCCGCGAAATCTATCCAATTTTGGCGATTGCTTTATTTTTTCAATTAAATTTTTGTACAGAATTAGCAATGGACTTGTTTTTGGTTGTTACTTCAATGATCGATTAAGGTTGGTCACAATTTTCTTTTTAAAATTCAAGTTAAAAAAACATGCGTTAAATCATTGATTTTTTTAGAATATATCCATCTTACCTTAACCAATGAACTCTTTTTATAATAAGTTATTTATAGATCGATCTTCTCTGGTCATAATTATATTTGTTTAATCTTGTAGCATACCCAATTTTGGTCAGAGATTGAGACATTAGACCAAGCAATGAATGCTTGCAGTTGTAATCTCATTTTCCCCACGCTAAACTTGACCTGGAATTTTGGCATCTACCCTGATATACCATTTTAATTTAAGCTTAGGAATGCCATAAATATTATTAAAAAAACACACCTATCTTGATTTTGTATCTTTACTTTTTTATTTAAACGGCTAATTTTCCCCCTTAAATACTTACACCTCCCAAGAATTAAACTTGGTCTTCCCACAAGACGTAATTTCTCTTGACCACTAGGCTATAGCTAAGTGGTTTGTATCTTTATATAACACTTGGAATTAGAATTTCAAGTTTCTTCACCCATTTTTTTTAAAACTATAAAAACAGTTTGCTTAAATTTTTAAATGAAATTAATAAGATTTACATCGAGATAGTTGGTAAATGGGCAACAAGCTACGCCCTCTTTTTGAATAGCAAAACTAAGTATTTTAAAGACTACATCTATGTATATAGGTAGGTACATATATATATAAGGTTGAAATCTGGTACAAATAGTCTTTTAATGCTAAGAACACAAATAACTACAATAATTATTATTATACTCTTCAGTTTTGAACCAGAGTAATTACACTAAAGCAGATTAACTAAAGTAATAATAATAATTACTTTAGTTCAAAAACTACAAAGTAATGATAATTACGCTAGTTTTTATACGCTTAATAAGTAAATTCATTCGTATTTAGTCTTAACACTATGTAGTATATACACACGTACACACCGGACTACATACAATATATAACCAGTTTTAATTAGAAAACTGTGAGAAGCGATTTTTGTAGTGCTCATATAAGTGTGAGAGAATATGATCGTTTATATGTTTTTATATATAATCGTTTTATGTATCATAATTAAAATTCATAGCTATATATACTAATTTGGTTATCATAGTTTCTAATAAAAATTGATACTCTTCAATAAAAAAAAACAATAAAAATACTTCACCCATCTCAAAGGGCCCTCCCGAGTTTTGATGGGTCTTTAATTAAACGACGATATAGAAAAACTTACATAACAAGTGTAGTGTCACTTTCGGAACATGATTTCACTTTGTGAGTTAACTTACATTCCAAATGCGTCATCTAACTCAAAGCTTCCATTGACACTCACTCGATTGTGTCTTCTGACACACCACTTGTGCTTCTCTCACAAGCAAAACCCCATCAACCATCCTTATATATAACCTACTTAAATTCCACCAAATACCATGATCAATTTACATCTCTTTTATTTTCATATTTTGTCACAAAACTTTCTGACCTTCAACAAATAGTTGCGAGGTCAAAAATGGAGGGATTAATAACTAGTTACGGGCTGATGGGCACGATGTGGGAGCAAGTGAGGGCGCCATTGATCGTGCCATTTATGAAAATTATGGTGACAATGTGCTTAGCCATGTCGATAATGCTATTTGTGGAGCGCGTTTATATGGGCCTAGTTATAGTTGTGGTTAAGTTGATGCGATATAAGCTCGATAAAAGGTACAAATGGGAGGCGATTAAGGAGGATTTGGAGACGGGTAACTCGGTTTTCCCTATGGTTTTAGTACAAATACCTATGTATAATGAAAAAGAGGTATGTAACTATGTATATATAATGTGTTTCATATATTAAAGTTCTTTTTTTTTTTTTGTATATTTCGACTTTATAATTTTATTTATTTTGTGTGTATGTATAGGTCTATCAACTTTCAATTGGAGCGGCGTGCGGGCTCTCATGGCCATCGGATCGGGTCATAATTCAAGTTCTTGATGATTCAACCGACCCGATTATTAAGGTTTAGTTAATCATATATTTATGGTGTTTGATCATCAATAAAATTATCTATTTTGATTTTGTTATATTGAAAATTGGACAGGATTTAGTAGAGTTGGAATGCAAAAGATGGGCAGGAAAAGGAATAAACATAAAGTACGAAATTAGAGATAACAGAAATGGGTACAAAGCTGGTGCACTAAAACAAGGCATGAAGCACTCTTACGTGAAGCAATGTGAGTTTGTGGCCATCTTTGATGCCGATTTTCAACCTGACCCGGACTTCCTTTGGCGCACCATCCCGTTCCTTGCGCACAACCCGGAACTCGCTCTCGTCCAAGCTCGTTGGAAATTCGGTATTCTTTTATTCTCGTCTCACATTTACTATATATTAATTATCAAGTTTTCTCGTACTCACAAAATCACTATTCAATTTTCTTACACATTTAACCCGCATACTTTGCTTATTTTACAACTTTTTTACAAACACTTTTCAATTTTCAACTTTGGTCCTTTATACTTTTCATATTTTACAAATTTGTCGTCAGCACGCATGCGTGGTTCAACATTTTTATGGTATTTGTTTTGTCGTTTAACGGCTCTGTTGTAATGCACTGCTCCTGTTAGTTATTCATTTATATATTTTACATTTCGATCTAACTTTTGCGAGTTAACAAGCTGAAACGTGCATGCGTGGTTCAACGTTTTTATGTTTACTTTTGGTTCAGTTTAACGATCCTGTCGCAAAGCTCGGGTCCTAAATACTAGTTGATATTAAGTATCTGGTGTTCGGAGTTGACTAACATTAGCCTAGTTAATAGTTGGTCGGGTCATGTGTATTGCAACCCGGGTGAGAAAGTTAATGGTAACTTTCGTTACTTATAAAAATGATCATGTTGGCTTAAAACTACTTTTTACTAGAATAAATTCTCTTATTATTATTAAAAAAATATGTGTCACTTATATCATTAAATATTATATTATTTTTATAATAAACTATATACTAGTAATTTGAATATAAAAAATGAATTTAAGAATATTTCTACCATTTTAAGTTTTATTTATTTTTAACTAAATATGCATTGAATAAATATAATTAAAAAATATTTTTAACGACTATAATCAATCTGTTTGGTTAAAACCCTTAAAGATGTTGTATACAATAAGAGTTACATTACCCGATTTTTGAATTATTCAACACACTCAAACCAACTATACTTAAATATTTTACTCACTGATCGGTTAAAGATAAAAGTGCCATGAAATCGTCTGGTTTAAAAGAAAATGAGTGGAGATGGATATGATCCAGTGGTTACCCTTGTAGCACGATAATACTCCAGTGGTCCGTTATTGATCCAAATTTGCCGCTAAAAAATAAATAAATAAGAAAATGAGTGGAATATATTTAGTGCATCTATTCTTTAAGTTATGGTTGTTGTTGGTGTATTTCAGTGAACTCAGATGAGTGTTTGATGACAAGAATGCAAGAAATGTCACTAGATTACCATTTTACTGTGGAACAAGAAGCAGGATCCGCTACACATGCATTTTTTGGCTTCAATGGTAAAGATTTTGGACCCAACTAATTTCAAAGAACTTGAATATAAACCTAGTTAGAGATTCATGAGATATGTTATTGTTTATAGGGACTGCGGGTGTTTGGCGAATTTCGGCTCTTAATGAGGCTGGTGGGTGGAAGGACCGAACTACAGTTGAAGATATGGATTTAGCGGTTCGTGTGAGCCTCAAAGGATGGAAGTTTGTATATGTTGGCGACCTCAAGGTATGTAAACAAATGAATTTTGTTGTGACCTATGGTCAAATCCGCATGTAAGGCTCCATATATACTGGTTTTGGTACCGATTGCCAATTGTTCTTAATGTGTATATGTCAAGATTATCATCCGAATCTCACACTTTTCTATTTGACTTGTAAGGTGAAAAACGAGTTACCAAGTACTTTCAAAGCATACCGTTATCAACAACATCGATGGTCATGTGGACCAGCGAACCTTTTCAAGAAAATGATCATAGAAATTGCAAGAAATAAGGTTTTATTCTTTACATTTTAATAGTAGAGATGACATAATAGGTAGGTCAAAACTTATATTTGTAATAATTATTGTGTTAAATATAACAATTTTTTATAATTTAAATAATATTATATATATATTTGAGTAAATGTTTTTAGGTTATATGTGATACAATTTATATTCGGGACTATATAAACCATTTCCTTTAAAACAATTTTTTTATATTACTAATGGTAAAACTAGTTCAAATCAATCTATTAAAAGTAAACAGTCAAAATTGTCATCTCTACACCATTACACCACGCTTCAATATATCTATATAATTAGGATTTTGGAAATGCTTATTACTTCTATTTACCATGCAGAAAGTGACCTTATGGAAAAAGTTTTACGTGATATACAGTTTCTTCTTTGTTAGAAAAATTGTTGCACATCTAGTCACGTTTATCTTCTATTGTGTGGTGTTGCCCGCAACGGTTTTGGTTCCAGAAGTGCAAGTTCCTAAATGGGGTGCCATTTATATTCCTTCGATCGTCTCTCTACTCAATGCAGTTGGGACTCCGAGGTCTTTTCATCTATTAGTCTTTTGGATCCTTTTTGAAAACGTTATGTCTCTACATCGGACAAAAGGAACGTTTATCGGCCTTTTCGAGGCAGGAACAAGGGTTAACGAATGGGTGGTCACTAAGAAACTTGGTGAAGCTATGAAAGTCAAACCAGGTTCCAAAGCTACCAAGAAACCCCCAATTCAAATAGGCGAAAGGTAATTAAAATAATTGTATCACTTAAATGGACTTGTTATCACACGTGAAGGCATTTTTAGTGTGAGTCACTAAGTTAAAATATTAAATCATATTGGGCATGTTTTGTGAGGCTCATGCCCCTGGATTTAAAGTCTTGACCCAATTTAAAGTTGGTTTTTAGAGAGTGTTTGGGATTGAGTTTGAAAATGATTTATTGACTTATTAGTTTTTTTAAAAAAGTCAATAAGACAATAAGTTATTTCTAAAATCCAGGAATTTGGGCTTTTCCAAATGTCTTATTGGCTCCAATAAGTTAATAAGCCATTTCCGAACTCAATCCCAAATTGGACATTATCAACGGGTCATAACCCGTTAAACACTAATTACAACACTAGAAAAAAATAAAATGCTTGTGCTTATGGGCTCAATCAAGCTCACAAGTTAAACATCTCAACCCAAAACCTAGAAGTTCCTACCGGTAAATTGTTCGCGAATATAAATTGTCTATCTACATAAGCCTAGGTTTTTTTTTTAACTATTACTATCCCAAAGAATTACAACTTTTAATTGGTTAAATGACTTTCACAGTGTATATATGCTGGAGATCTTTGTTGGAATTTATCTCTTCTTGTGTGGGTGCTATGACTTTTCGTTTGGGAAGAACCATTACTACATATACCTCTTCCTACAATCCATGGCTTTCTTCATCGCTGGATTTGGATACATTGGTGTTTTCGCTCCCAATTCTTGAGAAACGATACGAGAAGTATCCGGTTTTCAGTTTACGAGGACAAAAAATGTTGAAGTTGTTGTTGGTCTGTTTTGTTTTTGCAATTTTGTTACAAGAAATCAATCATTCTTTCAATATACATGTTTATAAACACTTGGAATGGGGTTGCTAAGTTATTTTTACTTAATAATGGAATTCGATTATGCACATTCTACTTGACTTGCAAGAGTTAATGAGCATTCTAAGATTATATGTGTGGCTTTGCAAACCAAAAACTAGGTATTTATATATTTAAGACTAGTGTCACCAAAGGAGGGCCAAGAGGGTCATTAAGGGAGGGTCAAGAGGATCAATCGACCCTTAGGTAGCCGAGTCAGAAATTCTATTTTTTCTTTAATGACAACGTAGTTATATGATAATCAAGGAAATCAGGGACCATATAAAACAGGCACCAAAGTTTATAGTGTACTAATTACATAGTAAAGGGTTAGTTGTAATAATAGCATAATGAGAGGTTTGAAGGTGTAACTAGTTATTTGTGTTGATTGTACTTAAACAAGGAGATGATCAATAATGAACGATCGAATTGATTGAGAATTATCTCCTCCTTCTGTGTTTTCTTCTTTAATCTTTCTCGTTCATTAAACTTAATTACCATTTTTGTACGTAACATATGGTTTCGGTTGATCATCCTAGAAATTTCTAAACGAGAACAATCATTTCAGTTTACGTAAAAAACTAAAACGGAACTAGTAGATTTGGTTTAATTCTACTATGGAGGGTCGGCCCATCTATATTACACAAAAAGTAATAAACCTCCAAAATTTAAAGCCCATTTAGGTGTGACAAGAAAATTTAGTTAGTGTCTAGACCAAAAAGTTGGAAAAAGAGTTCTAGAGAAAAATGCTCGGATAGTCCCTGTGGTTTCGCCTTTTTTCACCTATAGTTCCCAACTTTCTAAAATTACCTGAATAGTCCCCAAGTTTTCAATTTTCGTTCCCGGATAGTCCCTGGCGTGGATGGAGGTTAGTTTTTTTTGTTAAATGGGTGTGAAATGACTATAATGCCCTTACTGGTTAAAAAAAAGGGACCCACCTTTATTCTACCCCTACCCCACCCCACCCCCTCTTCCTCACTCCTTTCTCTCTTCCTCTTTCTCTTTCTTTTATATGTCTGCAACCATTAGATGTGTTTGCCAAAAACATAAGTGGGCCCACCTACAACCACCCCCATCTTCCTCCTCCATCTTCTACCATTGTCGAATTATCCAGAACCCTCTTTGTTAATTCTTTTAATTCACATAATATTTATGATATGGGTACTTATTTTACAATCTAATGAATAGTTAAATGGTTGCCAGTAAACCAAAGTGAACGAAACAAATGTTCAAATCTCTAAAAAAAAAAGAGAAGCTTTATCTTTTGAAACAAGCCACAAACATTGAGTCATCAAATCTGTTTGATGATGATGACGAAAAAGGTTTTTGAACCAAAAAGGACCCGTCACCTCTAGTCTCCAAGAAATTCAAAAAAGTCAAAAAGATTTAAGAACCGAGCCCATAAGAACTGGATTCATATTCAGTACCTAGCCTCCAAGATGAATCACCAAAAGATTTGAAATTAACCGGAGGTAATAATGATAACGTGAAGTTGATTATTAATCCTTTAGCCCACCATTCAGCCGAGTTGCAGGTTTCCAGTTGTGGCGGACAGGTAATGAAGAAGATGAAGGAGTTGTGAGGGCATAAATAGAGGAGCTTAATGAAAAAAGATGAAGATGAAGATGAAGATTTGTTGTAAGAGATTAACTGCAGTGTGTGGTGACGAGAATGAATCCACAGGCGATCGATGGTGGTGATAAACGATTCAACCTGAAATCGATTTAACAAAATTATAATTAGAAATCGTCCTGATCTGTGAAATCAGTAGTTGTTTAATGAATGGGGTTGGAGATGAACGGAGGTGGCTATCCGGAAGGGGTGACCGAAATTGGACGGATGTCAGCGTTTACAGCTGGTAACTTTGGGTCTTGGAAGGTGTAGCGGTGGTTTAGGGGTGGAGGCGGTGGAAGGTGTAGCGGTGGTTGAGGGGTGGAGGTGGTAGAGGGTGGAGGATGGGTGCAGGGGCTGTAGAGACGGTGGAGGGTGTAGTGGTGGTTGAGGGGTGGAGGCTGGAAGGAGTAGCAGTGGTTGAGAGATGGATGTGAGTTTATAGAGATGATGGTCTTTAGGTTTTTAATAAAAGATGTGGGCCCATCTGAATTTTTTGTAATATTTCTTTTTGTTTTAGTTGTTATTTTTTAATACTAAGGGCATTATAGTCAATTTATACCAACTTAACTGAGAAAACTAACCTCCATCCACGCCAGGGACTATCCGGGAACGAAAATTGAAAACTTGGGGACTATTCAGGTAATTTTAGAAAGTTGGGGACTATAGGTGAAAAAAGGCGAAACCACAGGGACTATCCGGGCATTTTTCTCAGAGTTCTAATTTTGTTTGGCTTTTTTTTTTTTTTTTTTTTTTTTTGAGTAAGGGGAAGGAGCACTCTAGGGTAGTATCCTAGCCCCGACCAATCCAATCATGCCATATCGAATTTACGGTATTTGTTCCCCTTGTTGCTAACCTTTTCTCTATTCAATATTTGTAGGCCACTTTGATGTGTTTATTGTATTTGTTTCTTCACTATGTTCCTTATTCAAAAATATATGTAGGCAATTTTGTTTCATTTACTGTATTCAACATTCAAATTTTATCGGCAATTATGGTATTGGTTGCCATCTATAGCGTTGATCTACTCGTACCGTGTTCCAGCGTCACATGAAACTATCAACGCAACACTAGAAACCGAATCACATGACTTTGTACGACCTCAAATCCACGTGTGTGTTAATTCGTAACCACGTACTACTTTGTCATATACTTGTACTATAAGACACTAAAACTTGCTAATTGAGTTTGTGGGTGTTGCTTTGGATGTTTATTATAGAATTTTACTATAAGACAATATAATAACCCTTAAACAAAGTTTTAAAGACTGAAGAATGAAACTAAATAAGTTGGGTGAAGTAGCAATACCCTAACGATTTGGGCTGCTTTTTCCT
Source organism: Helianthus annuus (assembly GCF_002127325.2). Lineage (NCBI taxonomy): Eukaryota > Viridiplantae > Streptophyta > Magnoliopsida > Asterales > Asteraceae > Helianthus > Helianthus annuus. The sequence goes on along the minus strand of NC_035446.2, from coordinate 158,700,592 downwards.
ATCCATATATAACAGGTCAACTAGCTGGTCAACTTTAGCCCATTTATAGATATTAGGAACTTTTTTTTGGGTATGATTCACCTTGACCACAAATAATGGATAAAAAAAACATGTCTTGAATTGGAACTATCAAACCCTTATTTTATGTAATCTCAAAACATCATCCACCAATTTTTTTTTTGAATTCAAAGTGTCTATTGCAAAAACAACAAAAAAACAAAAACCATTAAGAATTAACCACAAGGCATGAATGTCAATACATGAATGGAAATGGTTAAAGGTGAGATTCATATAGAAGAAAAGACAAGAACAAAATAGAGAATGTGGCTTTCTAAAAGTTCTAGTACTAACTTCTATGGTGGCGGACAACGCAAGGCAAACGCCATTGTGGCGGTAGCTATCGACAAGGATAAATACAGCCAACACGCTCTCAAATGGGCTATTGAACAACTTCTCACCCGTGACCAAACCATTGTTCTCGTCCATGTTAATAACAAAACTCCCACCACAGGTATGAATATTATTTAAAAAAGGTAATTATTTTCCGCTAATTAACTAAATTTGTTTTAAAATGATCAAATGTTGTGGATAAAGCAGGGGCAACCCCTGATGGAAACAAGCTACAAAATGATAAAGTAATGAAAGATTTGTTCCTCCCTTTCCGTTGCTTCTGTACGCGTAAACATGTATGCACCTTCCCAATTTTTTTAGAAAAAAAAATTAAAAAAACGTAATCTGAAACACCCCAGACAAATCCCACGTCGGTTATGGACAGATGTTGTGTTCATAAAAAAATTGTCTTAACTCAAATATTATCGAACACATGTAGGAAACATATGAGTTTTGATTAAAAAACCATTAAAACGCCAACCAGACCCTAACCCGACACGAAAAAAACAGGTTTGGGTCGACTAACACGGCTCGTTTAAAAAAAACGGTCGGGTTTGGGTTGACCCGTATAAAAACAGGTTGACTCATTAACCCATTTAACTATTTAGAAAAAAATCTTTTATATTTTTATTTTTTCCGTTTCTATTTTACATTATTAGTTATAATAATGTTAGTTTTGACAGATTATATTATTTATTTGTCAGACTCATATTTATCATTAAACATGTTATTGATATCCCGCTTAAAAGCCAACAACTCCCTTATAAATCGTTAACTTGTCTGACTCATTTAAAAATATGGGTTAAACGGGTTGGGTTCGGGTTGACCCTAATTTATATGTGTCGGGTTAGGGTTGAAAATTTTTACCTGAATAATAATATGGGTCGGGTTAAACATTTCAACCCACCAATCCTCCAACTCACAACCCGACACGATTGACACCCCTAGTTGCAGGTACAATGCATAGAGGTTGTACTTGAAGAGAGCAACATAGCAAAAGCATTGGCAGAATATGCTTCTCAATATGCAATTGAATTCTTGGTGTTAGGTGCCGCCTCGCGACATGGTTTCATCAGGTGATGACATTTTTCAAAAGATTGTTTGCTAAAAGTATATATTATTTCCAGAAAACGGATGTTTGAATAATCGGTTTTTTCTTCATTTTCGGACCAAATGAAAGATTTAACAAGTCTGATGTTCCTACACACGTAATGAAGGCGGCCCCGGAATTCTGCACTATTTATGTGATATCCAAAGGAAAGATTTCTAGTGCAAAAAAATCAGTAAAACCTGCCCCATTTGTTTCTCCATTGTATGAGCAAATCCAAGAGCAATCTAATGCAGCCACAATTGCCAACACCTTTGCATCAGTTACACCCCCTAGCAATTTTAATGTCAGAGGTCTGTTATTTTTATTTTTATTTTCAAAGTATATTACACGTGGTAAGTCAAAAGTTTAGGGGTGGGCTAAACTTACCCACTTTCTTACTTGTCATATCCCCTCTCTAAAAACTTACTTTAATAGTTGTCAAATTACCCCATATAAAAAGGCTAGGTCTATTCGCACACGCCGTTTGTCTTTTTGCACACCCAAAGCGCCCCGCTATGGCCAAAGCGGGGCGCTTTGGCTTTGGTCAACAGACAAGGACTGACTTCTGTCAGTCCTTGTCTGTTGACTAAGCCAAAGCGCCCCGCTTTGGCCATAGCGGGGCGCTTTGGGTTTGCAAAAAGACAAACGGCTTGGGACTTGGGGTGGGGATTATTTGGGTTGATTTTGGTTAGTTTTGTAGGGATTTTTGGTTGAATTAGTATGGTAGATATTTTTGAAGTAAAAAATTTTTATGTGATATTTGCCGTTATGAATGGGAATTTGTTTTTGAATGATTGAATGTTGCCTTTTTTGAATTAAAATGTCGTTATTTTATTAAATTAACGTTGTTTTATAATTACGTCGTTACGTCGTTATTTTTACAGAAGGTGTATATAATAAGTTGAACGAGCGTTAAATAAAGCGAACACGTTAAATAAAATATACAGAAAGCATTAAACGTAAACAATCCATAACCAACGTGATGTAAATAGAAGATTAACTGCAATATATATATATATATATCAGTTTGTACATACAATACACAACAAAAAGGTACAACTGAGTCAATAATAATACATAACAAAACACTAAACAAACAAACTAAATGTACTAATCCTCGTGCGGTGGGGACGGTGGGAGGGGACGTGGAGGCAACGCAGCGAGCTCTCGTAGCTCAACGAGCGTCTCGACCATCCACTCAATGAGTGCGCCCTGACGTCTGAGGCGCCGGTCGAAGTCCCGAGCCACCTCACGCGCTACCGGAGGTAGGTCAGCGTAAACGTGCTGCGGGTACTGTGGAGGCTCAGGAGCTGGCTCAACTGGTGGTACGTGGACCTCCTCGACCCGGTCCTCCTGCGCCGGATCATCCTGAGCCTGAGGCTGAGGCTGAGGCTGAGCCTGAGCCTGAGCCTGAGCCTGAGCCTGACCCTCAGGCTGATCCTCAGGCTCATCGATGCCCAGAGCCCGTCGCTGAGCCCGCCGAGCGGCCTGCTGAACATCAGGAGGGGCTAAGATCCCAGGCCTCGCCTCGATAACAACCGGGATGACCTCCGGCAACTCCTCTGGCTGAAAAATCAGCCCGTCAGCACCCCTGAACCGCAGACCGACATCAAAGGTACGGGTGATCTGCATAGCGGATACTGACGCGCGGCCCAACCTAGATGACGGGACTGGATCGGACAGCAGCGGATCTAGCTCGGGCACGATCCCTAGCGATCGTGCAATGGCAGTGATAAACGAGCCAGTGTGAAGAAACCCGCGGAGCTGCCGGTGGTATGCAGTAGCAAAGTACTCTGCCAGGCTGGCTGCTAGATCGCAGGGCTGGCGGCGTAGTAGGCAGTAAAGAAAGAAAAGGTCACTAAGGTTGACCTTCTCCTTGCTGGACCCCCGCGGCACGATAGTCGACGCTATCACCTGGTGCAGGTATCGGTACAAGGGATCTACAATGGTGGTGGCCTTTTGCCAGGATTTCCCAAAGGGAACCCTGGAAATGGCCCTCCAGAAACTAATAAGCGTCTGCCTGTCCATCATCGTAACAGCCTGCGTATACAAATCAGTATCAAGCTCAGGCTCAGTGTACAAACCTGTGTGGACAGCAAACTCCCGCACGCTCATCTCAAACTGCTGACCGGCCAGACGGAAGGTAACCTCGTGTACCGGAAATAAAGGGTCCTCCACGTAATCGGCCGGATGCGGCGCGTATGTAAACGTAGAGCAAAACTCGTACGTAAGCTCCGGGTACGAGTCCTCCATCGCCAACTGAAATAGGCGCGACCAAGGAGTATCTAGCCCAACTATCTCTCGCGCCCGCTCGATCTCCCCCACGGTAGCTAGCAGCTCCCAGTCTATCCCAACGTGCTCCCCAATCGGTATAGTGCGCAACCTAGCGCATCTCCCTCTCGCCCGTGAGCCCACCGGAAACTGAAGATACGGACACTCCGGCTCCTCCTCGCCCCCCTCCACTCCCTCATCAATATGCTCAATCTCCTCATCGGATAAATCCATCCCTGCACGTTGATCAATTAAACAAATATTAATAATTATTAAACAAATAATAACTAAATAATAATAAATAAACTAATAATAATATTAATAATTATTAAACAAATAATAATTATTAAACAAATAATTATAAATAAACAAATAATTATTAATAATAATAAACTAATAATAATATTAAACAAATAATAATTAAATAATAATAAATAAACTAATAATAATTATTAAACAAATAATAATTATTAAACAAATATTAATAAACATAATAAATAAACAAATAATAATTAATATTAATAAACTAATAATAATATTAATAATTATTAAACAAATAATAATTATTAAACAAATAATTATAAATAAACAAATAATTATTAATAATAATAAACTAATAATAATAAACTAATAATAATATTAAACAAATAATAATTAAATAATAATAAATAAACTAATAATAATTATTAAACAAATAATAATTATTAAACAAATATTAATAAACATAATAAATAAACAAATAATAATTATTAAACAAATAATAATAAATAAACAAATAATAATTAAATAATAATAAATAATAATAATTAAATAGATAATTAAATAAAGAAAAAAAAATAAACTTGAACCAAAGCGCCCCGCTATGGCCTCGGCGCGGCGCTTTGGTTCTTCATTTTGAAGAACAGCAGCGAACACAGCAGCAATCTAACCTCAAATCAACACAAACATGCTCTAAAATATACACTAAATGATACACGAAGACTAAGGGCTTTAGATCTAACCTTTTAGCCGCTGAAAAGCTCGGAAAATCAACGAAAATGGCTCGAGTGTGTGAAATCGCACTGTTTGTGTGTGTGATGTTGTTTGGGTGAAGTGAGGGGGGAGATGCCCCGCTTCAGGGTATAACGAGGGACCAAAGCGCCCCGCTATGGCCAAAGCGCGGCGCTTTGGGCCCAAAACGCTCCGTTTTGGCCATAGCGGGGCGTTTTGGTGTTTTTTTTAATTTTTTAAAATTGTATTTAATTAACAAACGGGTCAATAAAAGGTCTAAATTTGCCGTTTTTTCTTTTATACATCATTTTTTAATATATATGGACTATACGGCAAGTTTCGGATCAAATCGGTTACGTGTGATGTCTTATTCCGTTATCTCGTGTCATTTAGGTTTGAAATCACAAGTACTCCTGTGAGAAGTTTTATGTGTAACAGGCGCCTACCATACATGAACATGACTTAATTTTTCATTAATTGCAGTATTATGATGTATGTTGTCATTTCGGGTCGTACAAGTGCGTATTGAATCCGATTGGGTCGTGTCGGTGACATTCGGTTTTTAACGTGATGTAACGCGTATATTGAACAAACACAAACGTGGTTATTATTAAACACATTTAGGATACATGAACACAAACGTGATTATTATTAAACACATTTAAGATACATCGTGAACATATGGGGTTGCATTAAGGTCGGGGGCACGATACGTAAGCATTTCGTACGTGTCGATCTGATCCCTGTATAATGTATGCCAGCCTGCTGCGCGCTCTGTTCTGTTCGCTGTCCATAGTAGGTTTGGGGGAGGCATTGGATAAGAACCTCCAAGCTCTACATGTATGAAATGACCCTTGTCGACAAACACAACCGCAACTACCAGGTGAGGTTCATCAGCTTCGTTTGGGCCGCCCAGCATAGGGAAAATTGTATCGCTCCCACGAATGTCGAAGGTGTGAACAATCACACCGTATCGTTGGGCAATAAGAAACCCCGTCTCAGGCATCGTCATGTAATTTTCGATATCTGCTCGTCCCACCCCCTTGAAATCGATCCGTTTAACCAGCTCATCATAATGTCCTACATTTTCCGGATCGAAAACCTGCCTCCAAAGCGATTCGTGCATACGTAACTCCTTTAAAAGCTGTTCCCGGATCTTCAAATATGAATTTTGTTTCAATCCTAACCCAACAGCCACCGATCTAAATCCACAATGACCATCTGGTTTCACGTCCTTTATTTTAACGATGTATGGATGGATCACGTTGGGAATCTGAGATGCGTAGTTGCGGATCGCTATATCCGTCTTAGGACCGAGCTTGATATTCGGGAAATCAGGGTGTAGGTTGAGCGGTTTGGTATTCTTTCCTCTGCAAGAATCTTCGGCTGATACGTACGAGCTGTGACGGGGAAGATCGTCTGAGGCATCGACCCAAGTTTCTTCTGACGGATTGTGAGAGCTTTGTCTAGCAGCTTCAGCCTTTCTTTCTTCCTGCCTTTTCAATGTTGGTCGACCACGAGTTTTCTTCAGAACAGCAGGAGGTTTTTTGTTACTGTCCCCTGGATTGAGGATTTGCTGAAACTTTTCAAAGAAGCTCCTTTTCACTTGAGGGGGTGTTGGATCGATCTGTTTTTTCAATTTTTCAAATTCCGCGTCTACATCAATATCCTCTATTTTATTCCTTGCAGGCTTGAAGTCAAGCTTCTTCCAAAACACGTCTATGTGTGTGATCCGGATTTGCTGACCTGTGGATGAAAACAAATTAGGTGGCATAATCATAACGAGAAAGTTCAAAAATAATAATTACCTTTATTTTCCAACTTTTCCAAACGACAGGCACATGGCAAACCACAGCTGGTAAAAAGTTGGCAACCACAGCTTGCACCGTAGGCTCTCAACCCGTCTTCCTTACGCTTTAGTTCGATACTCAAAAGCTCAATCGCATATATTGAAACCTTTCTGAGAATATATGCAAGCATGGGCTGCTTCTTGTGGTGCGTCATCACTTTTCGGAGGCTTGTTTCAAAGGTACTTCTAATCTCGGCGTATTGTTTAGCAACAACATGATCAACATACAGTACAAGTTTATCCAGTGTGTTGCGATGACTTGGAAAGTGACTTTTTAATGTTGCATGCATGCTCTCAACCCTGTTGGTCGTAGTCTGGCGAAAGTTGATAGTTTGGTTAATCCAGCAAGATACAAACTTTTCACGGTACGGATCCAACCAGGATTTCTTCATATAATCATAAACCTCTAAAATTAAAAAACGTAAATAGTCAGTTTTTGTTATTATATAAAATTTGAACATAATTATGTAAGAAATACTCACGTTCACGGTCAGCCTCTTTCAGCTGTGCTTCAAAGTTTTCCAAGTTATACATGTAAATTTCCTCGGTCGTAGATTCGCACAATGTCCAAAATGTACGTACGAATTCTTTCCACTCCTTGTCAGAGAATTTCCTCTTGCTGTTCTTATTAATATTTTGTTGAATATGGAACCGACAAAGATACTTATGCGCTTTTGGAAAAACTTGTTCACACGCGTTCATTAGCGCAAAATCCCTGTCTGTTAAAATCACGCGCGGTTCCATACATCCTGCCAGCATAGACTTGATCCTCTGCAACACCCATAGGTAGTTCTCTGACTTCTCGGCGGAAATTACAGCACAAGCAGCCGTAAACGATTTGTTTGTCGACGTCATGCCTACGACCTGAACAAATGGCAGGTTGTACATGTTCGTTTTGTATGTGGCGTCAATCATTAGCACATGCGGGAAGGCACACCACATAGTGAATGATTTTTCGTGAACAAAGAAGACGTCTTCAACTTCGTTCGATATCTCATTCGTGCGCATGTAATAAGTGTAATTTTTTTCGATAAGAATGTTTTCAAGTTTTTGCATCGGAGAGTTACCTACATTTTTTTCGGCGTTGATCTTCTGAACAGCGTTGTGTATATCTTTCGGAATAAGCTTTCTAGCCGGATTGTTTTTTGTCAGCGTTCGCCAAATACTTTGGTTGCGAATATCTTGCTCTGCCAACTCCTTAACCAGTTTTTTGTCCTCCGAAGAAAGCCTTCTCGCATACGCGTGACCCTCGAAGTTTTCAATAGGAGTGTGGTTATGCTTCGCCTTCGTCACCTCGATCCTCCAAACACTTCCGGATGATTCCGAAAACCCGATCATCTCGAACGGGCAGCCTATTTTCTTGCTACCCGTTTTCCTCTGTGTAGCTACACTCTTATGCTCCCCACCAAAAGTACATTGAAACCAAATCTTGTAATTCTCTCCTCTTTTATTCGACCTCTTTGTCACAATGAGGTAACCATTGTCTTTTGCCGTGTCTTGTACCCAACGCACCATCTCTTTACGTGACGAAAAGGTCTGCGTTGTATCAAACGAAAATGTAACCGGGTAACAACCTTCCTCGTCAACAGACACATCCTCCGGCTCACCATCGTCACCGACATTCGAATAGACTTGATGTTCAAAGCTTTGTTCACAACCGTAACTCTGGGTTGGATAACACTCCTGCTGTACAAAGCTTTGCTCGCCACCGTAACCGAAATTCGAATAACCTTGTTGACAACCGTAACTTTCGTTTGGATAACACTCCTGCTGTACAAAGCTATACTCGCCACCGTAACCGAAATTCGAATAACCTTGTTGTGCGTAAGGGTCCTCCACAGGGGTATTCAAATCCAGCTGCACCGTGTTATCACGATAACGAATGCCAGAGACAACCTCTGTCTCCCTCAAGTTGGACGACACCGGTTTCTCAAACGAGTCAGAAATAGCGGTCCCCTCGTAAGAATCAGGAACAACCGACTCGTCAGAATAATCACCGAAAAGATAGTTACTGAACCACGACATCGTTTTTTCAAAAAATTTAACTAATAGAGCAAAGAAGATCGACAGAAAACAATTCGAGTGATGAATCCGTTGTCTGGCCAGTGATTTAAAGCCAGAATGTGGGATCGAAGCGCCGCGCTTTGGCCATAGCGCGGCGCTTAGGGTTCACGGGCTCACTGAAACCTAGTCACACTTTATGTCTGTCAGTCTGTCACTCAGTCAGTCATTCGAAACCTCGTATCACCTTTTGTCGCCCTAAGCGCCGCGCTTTGGCCAAAGCGGAGCGCTTAGGGGTGTGAAAATTATTTTGGCGTGTGTGATTAGCATGGTCCTATAAAAATCGTTAGGTGAAATACAATTTAAGGCCTAAAGTTATAAAGTCATAACTAATTTCTTTAAATTTTGTTATAACTAAAATACCAAATGTTATTTATTGATTTTTTTATTTCATAAATCAATATTTTTTTACCATCCTATTTTAAATTTTTAATGTAATCTGTAGTTTCATCAAAATTTGTTACAATTAAATAACTAATATTATTTTTAATGTAATCTGTAGTTTCATCAAAATTTGTTACAATTAAATAACTAATATTATTTATTTATTTAATAGATCGATATTTATTTTATTTTACTATCCTATTTTTAATTTATTTTGTTTTCTATAATTCAAATATAAATGGAATATAGAAAATATTATAAAATAATTAAATCAGATATAATTTAAATAAAAGGAAAAGTAGGTGATGAGTTGGATAATAAGGTGGTAGTTTTGGAATGGTTTAGTGTTGTGGAAAAAAAAGTGGGGTTTAAAATGGTTGTGGTTTGGAATGATGTGACATGTTGAATAGACAGTCTGGATTTTGGACCACCTTTAGCGTTGTGGGTGCTCTCATAGGCACCAAAAGGGTGACTGGTGACCAAATGAGTAGCTTTTTAAAAGTTAAGATCATAAATGAATTTTTGACTTACCACATCAACCATCTGTGTAAATTACTCTCTCGTTTATATATTTTTCGGAACCTGGTTTAACTTAGTGTTTCGCTTGCACATGACATAGATAATCCGTTAGTTGCACCCGAAAAGTTACCAGAGAAGCCTCGTCCAGTTCTTGAAGAACTCGGATCATTTAAGTAAGTCTCAACAGTTGATTAAACTGAAGTACATTATGGAACTGACAAAGTTTTACTCAAATTTATGTTAAATATCAGATCACCATTTGCCCGACCCGGAAAAGCACCAAATGCAAAGTTGCTGATGCTTGGAGACCTTACAGAATCTGAAACTGACATATCATTTATAGGTGACGGAAGGCCCACCACTGATCCGATCTCCGATTCTTTGGATAATGACATGGACTTGAGCCCAACTGCAACTACATCCTCGCGTATGTCAAACAGTTCAGATCATGTTTTAGGCCCGGCTTATGCTAAAGCCCGTGGATCTGTAGATTTTTCATCTTCATCTCAGAGTAATATGGTAAACAATCTCATCTCACTAATTTAAACATGTTGCAATTTTATTTCAACCCATTTATATATGATTTATGAATAAACTGATTCATGTTACTTTTGCTTTAAACATGTTTTTTTACTAAATAAGACAACATAATAACATACTGTCTTTTGTCCTATCGACTCGTTGCTAGATTAAGATTTAATGTAGGTGGATGCATGTTTTGGTAATTCTTGAACATTACCAAAATATGCATCCACCTGCAGGAAATCTTCCTGACCCACAGGGGCGATGCTTTGAAGGGGCCGGGAGGGGCGCCCGAGTGCCCGACCCCCCGAAGTTTTCAGCCAGTAGTGTTATATATGTAGTTTTCGTATAGAAATTTTTGGGTATATACATTTTCGACTCCCCCGTAAAAAATTTCAAGCTTCGCCACTGCTGACCCATTACTTGACCGCCCATGTTGCCAACCGAACATACACTATTAACAAATTAATATCCATTTGTAGGACGAAGACAACGAAATGAAAAGGCTGAAGATGGATCTCATGAGGACAATGGAATTATACAGTACAGCCTGCAAAGAATCACTTACCGCAAAAGAAAAGGTGGTGTAACTTTTTTCTAACTGTAGCATAAGCGTTCGTAAAATAATATAAATAAAACGTTAAAAACGCTTTTAATAACTAAAACACGGTTACAACTGAAATAAAGAAAAAAACACAAGAAAAAGAATGTGCTGACTAAGGGTTCTTGTTCAACACGGGTCCCTTCAAGCAAATTAAAAGCCTCATAACTTTACAACTAACATATAACTGCAATAGGCGGGAGAATTGCAACGGTGGCGTGACGAAGAAAAACAAAAAATGGCGGAAGAGATGAGGAAAATGGGCGATCAAGAAAAAAACAAAGGCAGGGCAGCATTGGAGAAAGCAGAAGCTTCTAATAGAATCGCAGAACTGGATTCAAATAGAAGAGTGATTGCTGAAATGAAACAACTTACGACAGACGATAATGATGATGACCATAAATTTAATTATCATAGATACACCATTGAAGAGATAGAAGAAGCAACACAGTATTTTTCATCGTCCGTAAAAATCGGTGAAGGGGGCTATGGTCCTGTTTATAGAGGTCGCCTCAGTAATTATGATTGTGCGATTAAGGTTTTACGTCCGGGTGCTGCACAGGGAAGGTCACAGTTTCAGAAAGAGGTATATAATTCCAAACAACCAATGTTTTTATAACCGGACTAGTAATCATATCACAGGTAGGTCCGGTTTAAAAAACAGGACCATGTTATAAATATTATAAAGTTAAATATATTTTTTGTTAAAACCGTATAATACACTTGTACGTAGTGTATAACCGTACATGTGGTCACATAATCTTATTGTGTATCATATCTAAAGTAGTAGGTACTAGTGTTTATGTGGTCAGGGTCGGCCCGTTAGGCTTTCCACCCTAGGCACGGGCCTAGGGCCACCAAAAAACAAGGGCCTCCAATTTTTAGTAAGTTTTATATATTGTATATGTATTAGGCCCAAAAAAAACAAAACTAAACCGGTTTTTTTTATTAAAGGAGCCCAGATAAAAATTGTTTAGAAAAAAATCTCACATTCAAGCACAGGTAAAGAAGGAGGGTTTTGTTACTAAATATATTGAAAATCATAATTTTGCAAAAGGGCCTCCACTTCGTAGTTCGCTTAGGATCTACAAAAATGTTGGAACGGCCCTGTATACGGTTTTGTTCTCATCTAAAGGATTGTGACTGTAATTATTGAAGTTAAAGGCTATCCGTTGTAATCCGATACAAACATAAAGGACGAAAAATGTAATTTACCCATGAACTAATTTACAACAAATATGAAAGTAACTTTATGTTTTGGACTTTTGGTGTAAATTTGCAATGTTAAATAAGTTATGAAACTTTAAAATAACAAAATACAAATATCGAAATTGTACATGAATAAACATATGAGTTTTTGAAAGAAAAAAAATGTAGTCCACTTTGTTTGTTTAGCCGGTAACTAGTTTGTTCTTGTTCAACGGAAATGGTTCAAACAGACTCAACCGGACCGCTTATGTAGTCAGTCTGATGATGTTCTAATGGTTGATGACAGGTGGAAGTGTTAAGTTGCATACGGCATCCAAACATGGTACCATTCTTAGGAGCATGTCCAGAATACGGTTGTCTGGTGTACGAATACATGTCTAATGGCAGCTTAGAAGAACGGCTACTCCGAAGAGGAAACACCCCACCATTATCATGGCAAACCAGATTTAAAATTGCGTCAGAGATAGTTACAGGCGTCTTATTTCTCCATCAAACCAAACCTGAGCCCATAGTTCACCGCGACCTGAAGCCCGGTAACATTCTTCTAGACCAAAACTTTGTAGGCAGGATAAGTGATGTGGGTCTAGCGCGGTTACTCCCTCCTTCAATAGCCGAGGACATCACTCAGTACCGTATGACATCAACGGCTGGCACCTTTTGTTATATTGATCCTGAGTATCAACAAACCGGGATGCTTGGGGTGAAATCGGATGTATATTCTCTAGGGATCATGTTGCTGCAGATGATTACAGCCAAACCCGCAATGGGTTTGAGTCATCATGTTGAGAATGCTATTGAAAAGGGAACGTTTGATCAGATGTTGGACCCATGTGTGCCTGATTGGCCTCAAGATGAAGCGCTTGGGTTTGCGAAATTAGCATTGCAATGCGCTGAGCTTAGGCGGAAAGATAGACCCGATTTAGGGAAGGTGGTTTTGCCTGAGCTTACTAGATTGAGAGATCTTGGTGAAGAGAGTATGCCGGTATGATCTACAAAAGTACCTAATAGATTAGTTATTGTGGATTTGGTTTTATCTCTAACAGGCAGATAAAAGAAAAAAGATCTGCTAAACCTTACACGGGTCAGGAATCAAAGTGATTAAAAGTTGTACAGAATGTATTTTTGGTACATAAAACCTCGTAAGTCGTTATATTTATATAGAGAGATATTATTATGTGAATAATATAACTTTATGTAATCATGTGAATAATTAATATAGTGAGTTCCTATGGAGGAGGTTAATGACCCGTCGGAAAGCCGTATAAGTTAACCCCTAGTGTAGTAAAAACTAGGAACCACATGAAAAGACAATTATAATGTGATGTTAGCTTTTCCATTTTCTGATTTTTTAGTTAGATAAACCATGGTTAAGATTAGTCATTTTTATGAAAAGATTAACAATTTTTATATTATCTAGTAGTAAATGGTTAAGATTAGTCATTTTTATGAAAAGATTAACAATTTTTTATATTATCTAGTAGTAAATCATTAATGTATTATCTAACATGTAAAGTAATTTAGTAGTAAATCAATATGTAGTATTATGTATTTCATTGAATTTAAAGTTTAATAAATTTAATTTAAACAAATAAATTGTGATCTACTCTCTCTCTCTCTCTCAAGTAAACCATGAAATCATAAATGTTATTTGTTAGCTAGGAGTTCTTGCGCCGATGGAGCGATGGTCTTCTGGCATAATGGCACCAAGGGTTTATCCTCACTAAATTTATGTGGGTTCGAGTCCCAAAAAGTGGGTAATATGTAGGATTTTAGGAGTTGTATATTTGTCGTTAAAAAAAAGTTATTGGTGGGTTGGCAATGGTTTTTAAAGAAACATGCTATGATTTAATTCATACTCATCGGTCAACAGTCTATGAGTTGTCTATCTCTCTCTTGCTAGACCTTGGCAGCGAATCTGAACCATCTCTGGCGGCGAAACTTGGAACCAGAGAAGACCTAATCGCACCATAAAAGCCCTAACATAGCAAAGCTTTAAATTATAATAAATAAATACTAAGAAAAACTTGAAAAAGCCAGCTTGGTCCAGGTCGAGCCTAAATGGGCCCTATCAAGGCTTATTTTTCTTCTGAAAGCATTCAAACGTTGAATTTTTGGACCGATACCCTTTTTCTGACCTAACAGCTTTTAAAGTTGGGCTCAATTTAAACTTGGGTCCAGTGTGTACTAGGCTTTGCTCATAAATGAGATTTTATATCGAAATAAATTAAAATAGTATATAGTTTTACTTCTTTTTACCATCACGTGTCTTTCAGTTTGGCTCTCTCGTATGTGGTCCAACCTTCTGCAATTTCATGGATGTTGATCGCTAGATATTGAGCCAACTATTCACATTATTTTGTCTCAATAATCACTCAACATTATCGTACGAAATTTGCTTAAATCATTTTTCTTTTGAGTTAGTGGTTAAGCTAGACGGGTCAAAATTTACAACATCACAGATGAATCCATCTTGAAAAAAAAAATTAGAATTATTTTCTAATTCAATTACTCTTCATTAGAAGTTACAGAGACTATCGGATAAACAATATATCATACACTTTTTTTTTGTTTGACTGGATAAACAACTTCACTAGATTTCTTGTTTATAAATACCTCGATAAATTTATTATGATTTAAGGATAATCATCACATGTGATACTTCCGTCGACTCTCAAGAACGCTGATGTGAAAGTTAAATGCATGTGCTAGAGGAAAGAGGTGGTCGACGTGAAAGAGAGAGGGGGGAGGGCGGTACTTGGGTACTGATGGTGCGTGGAGGATGCATCAGTGTTTTGTGAGAGGGCGGGAGGCCCTTGGGATTTATTGCGATCCGTGGAGAGTTTGGGATAACCGCCATCTTGTAGAAGAGCGAGGGATTACGCGAAACTTGTTTCCAAATACTCTTATTAATCACATCTAAAAATTTAAATCCAGTAGTACATAAATACAAAACCATAGCTGCTATATATACACACACTGGTCCATGTATAACGACAAAAAAAGGACCTTATGAATTGAATTTTTGTGTGTGTCGTTTTTTTATCTTTTTGTACAAAAGTATTCAAGATAGTGACAAGTTAACAACTTTTCTTTAACATTTAATATTTTCTTTTTCAATTAGCAAAATCATTTTAGTATTATCATCAACTTTATAGAAAAATAAATAAGAAGTTCAATGCAATCATAAAAATTTAAACTATTATTTATATTTGTCAAAAATAAATAATCATATATGGAAGTTTTACTCGGAACTTTAGATACTTAACATTAGATATTAGGGATTGACTTATAATATAAAGGATTTAAGAGCATTCACATCCAATCCACTAAAAATATACATACATTCCACTAAAAAACAACTCCTATATCAATATATTTCCACTAAAAACAAATACTTTTTCTCTCTCTTTTTCAATATATATTACATTTTCTCTCTCCTCTACTCACAACCATTTTCAATATATATTAAAAAAGTATAGGGGGTGAACAGTGTCCCCCCAAATATACAGATGAACAGTAACATTTTCTTTCTCCTCCACTCACAACCACTTTTTATACTTCTTACATTTTAAACCCCCCCCCCCCCCACACAGTTTTTGGTGGTTTGGATGAGAATGCTCTAATAATAAAAAGTATAAGAAGCCATTAGAGAGTGACAAGGGTCCTATGAGAATCAAGTGGGAAGGGAAATTTTGTCTACAAAGGGAAAAAAATATGCACATGCAAATCACATGTTATCCTCCCAATTTTTAAACGCCCGTAACTTTTTATACATCATTTGTTTTTTAAAAAAAATCATACCATAAAATCAAGCGTCTTTTTATTTTTAATATGAGTATCATATTGTTATATTTTTCAAAAAAAAAATCAAAAACCCAGTTACGTATTACACAATGGACATTACGTAAAACACAATGGAAAGTAGTTCAAAAACACAATCAATGACAACAGATAAAAACACAATGGACAACAGACTAAAACATAATGGCCATAAAGTTAACACAACGGTCATAACGTATAACACAATAAGTATCAAACTAAATAAAAACACAATTGATTACAACAGATAAAAGACACAATGGAGAGCAGATAAAGACACAATAGACAACAGACTAAAACACAATGACCATAAAGTATAACACAATGGCCATAATGTATAACACAATAAGTTTCAAACTAAATAAAAACACAATTGATGACATCAGCTAAAAGACATAGTTGATGACAGCAGATAAAAGACACAATGAAGAGTAGATAAAGACACAATGGACAACAAACTAAAAATACAATACACAACAAACTAAAACACAATGAACAAGAGATTAAAACACAATGGACCAGAACCAATAACACAATGTATAAAAACCCCAGATATAACACTATCTTTATTGTGTCATATATTGTGTTATAGAATCTTATAAAAACGCAATGGGTAGAACCTAAATTAACATTGTGTTATAGGTTTTAATAATAATACAATGTATAGAAACCCTACTAAAACGTAATAACCAAAACCCAGTTAAAAGACACAATGACCAGAACCTTTAACACAATGCAAAAATAAAAACCCAGTAAAAATTAATTTTTGTAATTTTATTTTTATATGGCAATCTGATACTTATATTAAAAATACAAAAATGCTTGTTATTTTGGTGAATTTTTTTTAAATGTCGTATGAAAAAGCTATGGACGTTTTAAATTGATGTGAGAATTGGCATGTGCCTTGCATGTGGAGAGAGAAAATCTATAAATGTAAGATTCCCTTTATGCCTTCCATTATCTTATTTTCTCTAAAACTAGTCTCAACCCTCCAAATTTAAGATCAATGGATTAGAATCCTTCTTACCTTTCTTATAACAAGCAAAAAAAGCCTGAGAATGCCAGAAGGAGGGAAAGAAGACGAGGACTGGCACGATGTGCCCATACGCCGGAATAACAAAGACATATGTGAAAAATCAAAGGGCGATAGGAACGTGACAAAATTCTATGTTACTAATCTTCCAAATGGATGCACCACGTAGGAGGTGTTTGACTTTCTTGGGTATTTTGGGGAGGTGGTCAGGACATACATAGCGAAAAAAAAAAAACAAAGAAGGGAACAGATTTGGATTCGTCACTTTCAAGAACGTGAAGAACACGAAAGATTTGGAGGTTAGCATGAATGGAACCAAGATGGGTAAGAATAAACTAAGGGTGAATATAGCGAAATTTGCCATAGAGAATGCTGGACTGCTAAAGGATGAAGAACAGGTGAGAAAGAAACCTGAAAGGTAGCCCATGCATCAGCAACAAAAGCAGCCGATACAGCAGCAACAGAAAATGGTCTTTAACAGCTATATGCGGAAGGGTGGGCGTCGTATGCGGATCTTTTTGGAGGAAAAACAAGTGAAACAGGGGGAGTTCCAGCTCTAGTGGGTCCAGCAAGGAGAAAATAATCACTATGTTAGAAGAGGTCAAGGCGTTTCACTTTCTGCATGGAAGAGCTCTAATAGGGAGAACAAGAGATATTATAACTCTCACAAAGATGGACTTGATTCTTAGGGAATAAGGTCTCGTAGGTTTGGATATACACTATGTAGGGGGCATTTCTTTACTCCTCAGTTTCATTGAACATAAGGAAGCAGAAAAGTTTCTGTTGAACCAGGATACATGGAAGAAGTGCTTTACGGTGCTTGACATGTGGGAGGGACAAACTCTCCCATTCAAAAGAGTGGCCTGGTTGAAAATACATGGAGTTCCCCTGCACTTGTCTGAAAATAATGTCTTTGACTCGGTCGCAAAACAGTTTGGAGTTCTTGTCCAACCAGCGCAGCTGACCATAGATGATGGTGACTTGTCGATGGTTCGTATTGGAGTTCTAGTCGGAGACGGAGAAGAGATCAGATATTCTCTAATTATCAAGTGGAAGAACAGAAGTTTCAAGGTGTGGATTGTGGAAGAAAATGGGGATTGGATCCTAGAGAGTATGGGTATTGTCGGCCTTCGAAATAACAGTGAGGAAGCCCCGGCAAATATTGAGGAAGCTTCGGTGATGAGGGAGGAAAGTCTGGTGGACGACCCGCGGATCAGGGAAAGTGAAGAGTCGCCGGAGATAATGTTGGGAGATGGAACGGCAGATCAGCATGGGGACTCACAAACCCTAACGGGTAGTACAGCTCAGATGGTGGGGATCGATGCAAGTCATCAAGAGGAGAAAGAAACTAATAATTATGTTTTTGTGTCTGTTGAAAAGAGCAGGAAACCAAAGAAGCAGCCCACCATTCGAAGCCCAATAAGAGAAAAAAATAAGAAATAACAGAGCAAGCCCAATTTAGGAGAAGCGACCCAATAAGAGACCTAGGCCCACAGAAAGTGATCCTTTTAACTTAGACAGAATCCTGAACAACTAGAAAACTTGGACTTCAAAGAGGGTACCACAGGATCAGAAGGAAATTATGAAAAAGAGATAAGTAGTTTCGATCTGAACGTCAAGGCGATTTCTTCAACCTCAGATACAACGCCGTATCAGAAAGAGAACATGGATGAAGAGATCTCGAGTGTAGACACATCTGAGGGGGTGGACACAGGTAATTTAGATAAGGAAATTACGGCCACTGTGGAGATTGGAGCAAAATTGGGTGTGGATCTTGAGAATCATGGTGAACTAGTTTGGTTTAGAAGGCAGTAATGCGGTTCATCAATGAATTTTCTCTCACGGAACATCAGAGGATTGCGGGGAAAAGATAAGCTTCCTTGGGTCAAGGATATGAAAGTCAAACAGAAAATTGACTTTATATGCATTCAAGAAACAAAACACGAAGACGTCTCCATCTTCGATCTCTCAAAAGCTTGGGGAAATAGTAGTTTTGGGTCGGATTCGGTGGGGTCAGCTGGGCAATCTGGAGGGTTACTCTGTCTGTGGGACTTGTCGCTGTTTGACTACATGGAATCAGTGAAAGACAGAAATTATTTGATCGTAAAAGGCCATTTGAAAGGGAGTAATGAAGAGCTCAACATGGCAAACATCTATGCTCCTCAAGGCCTGAATGCGAAGAAGGAGTTGTGGAACAAAATTCAGTCGGAAATGGAGAGATCAAGTGGGTACTGGATTGTGATGGGAGACTTCAATGCTGTGAGATACAGGGAAGAGCGGAAAAACAATGTCTTTAAACAAGGACGTGCTAGAAATTTCAACAGCTTTATTCCTAACTCGGGGCTTTTGGAGTATAATATGCAGGGTAGGCAGTTTACGTGTACCAGGGACAACGGTAACAGCTTCTTCAATAAGTGGCCAGAGGCTTGCCTCCGAGTTCTTCACAATCTACATTCAGACCACGTCCGCTCATTCCCACAACAATGTGTGCGAATTTTGGTCACCGGTCATTCAAGGTGTATAATTCTTGGTTGGGAAAACCCGGTTTTGATGAAGTACTGCAAGAGGCGGCCATCTCGTTCCAGTTTCATGGTGACCCAGATCAGTTTTTTACTAAAAAGTTCGTCCACATTAGAAATATGATTAAAAAATGGAAGGACGATACGGTCAAAAAAGAAGAAGAGGAAGAAAGACTTACCAGATCAGAAGTAGATAAATTGGAAGAATTGATGGAGGACAGGGATCTATCGGAAGAAGAAGAGTGGACGTTTTCAGAATGTAACAAAGTGCTTAGAGACTTGAGTATGACGAAAGTGGAGGATCTTAGACAGAGATCTAGGATTAGGTGGGCCATCGACGCGGACGAAAACTCGAAATTATTTAACGGGCTTATTAACAATAGGAAGGCGACGAACTTAATCCCAGGAATCTGTGTCAATGGGAACTGGATTACGAAACTGTCGAAAATTAAAAGGAAGTGTTTAATATCTTCAAAAAGAGGTTTGAGGAAGATCACCCGATTCGGCCTGCCTTGGTCTGCAACAACATTAAACAACTGGTGGACGAAGATAAGAGGAAGCTAGAAGAACCCTTCTCATGCATGGAAATAAAGGAGGCGGTTTACGAGTGCGGGGATGATCGGGCTCCAGGTCCAAACGGGTTCAACATGAAATTTTTGAAGCATTTTTGGAACTTGTTTGAGACCGATCTTAAGAGAGTGATGGATCAGTTTCACAAGGATGGTAAGACTAATGTGGGATGTGCGTCATCTTTCGTAACGCTAATTCCAAAAATCAAAGACCCGGTGGATCTTAGGAATTATAGACCGATTAATCTAGTATGGGTGATAAGTAAGATTATCTCTAAGTTTCTTGCGAACCTTCTTAAAAAAGTGATAGAAAAAGTGGTTTCGGAGGCTCAATTAACGTTTTTGAAAGGTAAATTCATATTGGACGGATGGTTGCTCGTGAATGAGATTATCAATTGGTGTAAAAAAAATAAGAAAAAGGCTTTTTTTTCTCAAAACAGATTTCAAGAAGGCATACGACAACGTCAATTGGTTATTCGTGATTGACATTACGAAACAAATGAACTTTTCGTTAGTTTGGTGCAATTGGATTCTTGGTATTTTGGAGTCGGCTAGATTGTTCGTTTTGGTAAACGGCTCTCCCACCTTCGAATTCAAATGTGGAAAAGGGATGAGACAAGGCGACCCCATATCTCCGTTTCTTTTCTTATTAGTGATGGAAGCCCTTTCGTGCACATTGGAAAAGGCAAGTGAAGAAGGTGTTATTAAAGGTATTAAAACCCCACACGATGGGCCGACTCTCACTCACCCTCTCTATGCGGATGATGCCATAATTTTTGGCGAGTGGGCAAAGGAGAATGTTGTTAACGTTGTCAGAATCCTAAGGGTGTTTTATATATGTTCGGTCTTGAAGATTAACATTGCTAAATCTAACATGTTCGGCATCGGGACGACATTTATGGAAGTGGAGGAGGAAGCGCTAATGGTGGGGTGTAAAGCGGGAGACATTCCGTTCAAATACCTGGGTATAATGGTTGGAGCTAATATGAATCATATCAATAATTGGAAACCCGGTGTATGATGTGCGAAGCTCGTCACTCGAAATGGAAGGCGGATTCTCTCTCTATCGGGGGGAGGTTAGTTCTCATCAAGACCGTTCTTGAAAGCCTCCCAAACTATTATTTTTCTCTCTACAAAGCACCTTGTAAAGTGATTGAGGATCTTGAGAGGATGATTAAACAGTTCTTATGGGGAGGTTCTAGTGAAGTTTAAAAAATGCACTGGGTTGCATGGGAGCATGTGGCGGTTTCTAAAGAGGATGGGGGTCTCAGTATAAGCAAACTTAAAAATAAAAATATTGCCTTACTATCTAAATGAGGTTGGCGGTACAAGATGGAAGACAATAACTTGTGGAAGCAAATTGTTAAAGCTATTCACTGTAGCAATAGAAAGCGGGATTTACTCCTGGTCAGAAAAGCTATGGGGGGTGTGGAACAACATTTTGAAAGTTATTGCTAGAACTACGGTTGACCAAACGCCATTGAGAAGCTTTTTCAAAGGAGTTCCCGGAAACGGGGAAAACATTTCGTTTTGGTTGGATCCTTGGGTTACTAGTGAACCTTTAAAGGAGATTTCCCCTTTGTTATTTTATCTTGACGAGAATAGAAGATGCAAAATTAAAGACAGACTAACAGCAGGGGTGGGGCAAGATAGGTTTAACTGGGACTGGAGAAGATAGTTGCAACCTGGGTCGGAAACAGATGGTCTGAACCAATTGCAGCAGCTGGTGGGCCAGGTGAATTTAGTAACCAGAAGAGATAAGTGGGCTTGGATTGGGCCAGGTTCAGATGAAGGGGCTCAAGGGGATTTTAGTGTGAAAGTCGTGAAAAATATGCACGTTAAATGCAATACGGTTAATCCAGATTTCAGGTTCGACTGGTGCAAATGGCTACCCGCTAAATGCAACATTTTCGCCTAGAGGGCCAATTTAGGTCGAATCCCTACAATGGATTCCCTTAGGAGACACAACATCAACATTGAAGATTCGAGGTGCAATGGATGCAACGGTGGAGAGGAGTCAGTGGATCACTTATTTATGACATGTTATATAACTACGGTGTTGTGGCAATATATTAGTAAATGGTGCCAGACCCAACAAATTTATGCCTTTTCTTTGAGAGATATGATGGAAGTGCATAACCATATGGGTCTGAATAATACGGATAAGTCGATTTTCCGTGGGTTAATTATAATCGGCTGTTGGTGTATATGGAGGTCAAGGAACGAAGTAAGATACTCAAACAAAGTGGTTCTCCTGGAAAGAATTATTAGCGAAGTGAAGACAGTAGGGTTCCTTTGGGCTAAAAGTAGAACAAAATTCAAAGAGTTATCTTGGGAAAATTGTTGTAAATTTGTAATTATATAGTTTTTCGTGTTTGTGTTTGCCGTCCGATTTTCGGGTTTGGTGGTTTCTAATGAAGTTTACAGTTTCAAAAAAAGGTATAAAGTTAATATACCAAATACTGATAAACTCGATATATTAAGTTGTATTTATGGGGTGTGGGGGCAGGGATTGGAACATTATTTCCACATAGGACCATTAATTAAATGGTACACCACCCCCTCCTGGATTGATGGTGGTTCCCATGGATTAGACCATGATTACCACGACCCTCCCATTTGATAATTTTAAGACAAAAATAAAGGGGATAGTGGTTTGGGTGATGACCACATGACGTGCTGTCGTAGTCACGCGCAAATTTAATCTAATTACTACTAAATAGATAGCGGTAAGTGGGTATCGAACACATGGAGTTTGTGGAAAATGTGTTGATTCTATAGCCTTGTAAATTAACTACAATTAATCTAATATGCAGAAATTAAAATTCAAGAGTTTGGATTGTTTGATTTAAGAAATAAATTATTAACTAATTGCAAATCAAAATTATTAAGTAATTGCAAATTAAAATTCAAGAAAACTCACTAGGAAGTTGACCTTTGTTCTTCTTCAACTCCGCCACGTCGGTTGCTAATTGACCCATTTGGGTTGTTAGTGTTTGAATGCTTTTGTCACGAACTTCATCTTTTTGCCTCCGGACTTTATCAAGTTGATTCTGTTTTTGCATGTCTTGTTGCATTGCCCGAAGTATATCCATAACCTCCTTGGTGTAATGGGTGAAGTGGGTGAACCAATGACCTTGTTTTCTCTCAACAAAACTCTGTTTTGACGGAAAGTTCTTTCAATTTTCGGATCGAACGATAGCGGTGATGACTTGTGAGAGCCCCTAGTATGCATACACCTGTAGTACCAGCACACTAAACACAACCAGCGTAAACCCGAAAATAACAAAACAAAACTACTAAATTAACACACGTTGCGTACTACTCCCTGGCAGCGGCGCCAAAATTTGACGTGTTGTCGTAGTCACGCGCAAATTTAATCCAATTACTACTAAATAAATAGCGGTAAGTGGGTATCGAACACAGGGAGTTTGTGGAAAATGTGTTGATTCTATAGCCTTGTAAATTAACTACAATTAATCTAATATGCAGAAATTAAAATTCAAGAGTTTGGATTGTTTGATTTAAGAACTAAATTATTAACTAATTGCAAATCAAAATTGGATTGTTAATCAGATTATGAGAGAATGACCATCTTAGGTTTCGGATTCCTTCAATAATTGTGCATAATTCCAACTAGAAAGAGTTACATAGACATAACTCACGTATAAACATTTGTTGTGATAAAAGGGAACAAAGTACTCGGATTATATAAACGCGAGGTTGTTACCCGATGATCAATTAATCAATATCCAACCCTAAACCTTCCCGTGATATCTCGATTGTCAACGACACCAAGAACGTACGATTTAGACTAGAATCAAAACATCAACTAACAAGCTACAATCAAACATTCATACACCATGATAAGCATAACAAACACACAAAGTTATCATTCTAGAAATAAAAAAAAACACACAAGAGTCATAATAGAAACCTTCACCTAAGATGATCACCGCAAGTTTAGCCGGACATGGCTTGGTGAATCATCTTTTCAACAAAATCAATGTTCATAAGCATCAAAATACAAACCGAATTGTTTAGAAATGTTTCCAGTCACTTGCCAAAGCTAATTTTCGCCCAAGAACACCAGAGAAACGTCTCCAATCATGAATGACATCAAAAGACACTTGAAAACGGTTTAATGTAGGGCAGTTACGTTTTTCTCGCTGGCTCTACCGTAATTTACGGTACCAACCGTAAATTACGGCAGCCTTCAGGGTGTTACGCCAAAGATAGACTGCCTTACGGTGGAGAATGGAGGGTTTCAGGGGCTACCGTAAATTACGGTAGCCAGCGTAATTCACGGTGGACCCATGGAATCCTTCTTTTGTTCCTTCTTTCCATACTTGTGTGACCCGTTCCACTCCATTCCATCTAAAGCAGTGTTTTCCCCATATTTTTTAAGCTCCAAACACACCTGAAACATAAGCAAATGTAGTCATCTAATTCAAGACAATTACATGATTAAATGAGTGATTAACTAGTCTTTCAACACCATTAAGGGTTGTCCTATGGACCACCCGTCACCACACGGGTAGTTGGTTTGAATGGTCGATTAAAGATGGATGACACAGCGCCTATGTGGAGGGTCATGGTAGTCATAAGGGTCATGGCCACACCCTATAGCCTAATAGTCGATGTAGCATTTAAGAAAAATACATAATTACTATTTTATCGAAAGAAATCAAGAATAACAAAAAAGGGTAAAAGTTAATTATATTATATTATATTACTATTTTATCGAAAGAATAAAAGGGTAAAAGTCGATTATATTATTGTATTATTTATATAATATATACTAGAATAACTTCTTCTCGTGTGCTGCGGGTGTAAAACCGTGCCAAATAGCACTAATACCATACTATTGCCAGTGATCACCAACACTGAAGTTGCGATGTGTTAATGCGAAGAAATTAGACTGAAACGTAAAATATATAAAAGAATAACTAACTCGATCTATGGTTCGTGAGTTGCGACGAACTTATCAAACAAGAAAAAATAGACAACGAAAAAGTAAAAAAGTACAAGGGACCATAGTTAAAGTAAAAAAGTTGTGAGGTTAAATTTGCAAAACACGAAAAGTTTTGGGTCAAAAGTAAGAAATCAAATTATGTGATGTTAAATTGTAAAAGATCAGCACACGCACGTTGCACTGTGTTATCTCGCAAAATTTAGAACGAAAAGTAAAAACTGACTCCAAATCTGGTTTTAGTCGACTCCCAGTCTGGTGGCATAAACCGATTGAAAGGAATCCGCACTCCCAATTGTGGTGATTTGCCGAAAAAATTAGAGAGAAAGGGAGCGCACACAGTCATGGGGGAGATCCCGAGAGAGAGTTAGAGAAAGAGAGGGTGGTGCAATCAACGGAATAAGATAAATAAGACAACAACTCAAATTTGGTGGTGATCAAGGGTGGCAACGTGTTTGGCAGTGGTATTGAGCAAAATAGCAGCAAGACTGGTGATCAATGAGGGACGTATTATATGCAAGTGGATGACCAAGGTATTTGATTTCAATTTCATATATTCTTACGTTTTTACGACATATATTGGTGACTTAAGAGTTTTAACAAATATTTTAAACATCTTTGTAAAATTGCACTCAAATACAAATAAATAATTCAAGGTTCTTAGACATTCTATTATTTCTATTGCATTCGTATTATTTACATATTATATATTTTAAAGTTGTCTGATATTTTGTTTTTATAAACACACACTTACATTACATAAAAATACTTTTTATTTTGAGTAGTTTTAAAAAGTCCATTATAAATATATATAATTTTGTTTTGTATGCCCACTTGGAGTCTATAACTCGTTTTCCACTAGGAAGATCTTCTATGGTCCAAGTTCCATTTTCTTCAAGAGCCTTTATCTCACTTTGCATGGCATCCCTCCAATGTTGGTCCTATGTGGCATGTTTGAAGCCTTTTGGAGCATCATTTGCGGTGATGGCCGTGAGGAAGGATTTATGAGGTTTTGAAAATTTTTCATAAGAAACAAAGTTAGCTATGGGACATACCATTGAGGATTCTTGATCGGAGGCGGGGGCGCGTGGTATATGGATGGGGGAAGCTTCACATCGTAATCTTTGAGGTGTACGGGTCTAGATCTAGTCCGTTTCTCCCTGCCTTGTGCAATACTTTCATTATTTTGATTTTGGGCTTCACAAACAGGAGGCTCGCTTGGCATTTGTGGTTGAGGAAAAATATCCGGCCCATCATGAATCGGCCTAGCATCATCGTTACTTGGGCTGTATTGGTTCATCTCTTCGAGTTCCACTTCTTCATTTAGGTTTCATGACTGTTTGAGCCCAAAACCTCGACACTTGTTATGCTGGGTTCACTGGGCCTGTTGTCTTCATCCATGAAGATTGTGAACACGTCCTCCCTTTTATGAAAAATCTTCTAAGCAAACCTTACATCTCTTGACATGATGATCTTGCCATTATTTGGATCGTAGATTTTGTACCCTTTCGTTCCATTAGGGTACCCCCATGAATACACCTAGTCTACCTCTTATCTCAAATTTGTCTCCATTTGTTTCAATGTTTCGAAAATACGCCAAGCAACCTAAGACACTCATATGATCATAGCTTGGTTTCTCACGGTGTAGTAGCTCGTATGGATTTTTGTCTTCAATGACTTTTGAAGGTAACCTATTTATGGTGTATGTTGCGGTTAAGACACATTCTCCCCAAAATCTTTTCGGGAGACTCGCCTCAAACATGAGAGCTCCCACCGTATCTGTCACACCCCAGCCGATGGCGGAAACATTGGAGTGAGACGAAAACGAGATTGCTCGAGACTTCGTAACGCTAAATTGTGACAAGTATTTAATAATAAATTTCATTTCATTCCTAACATCAATTACATTGTTTGAAATAGAAATACAAGGTTGAAACAAATAAAGTAGAACAAGTATTTGAATTTAGTGCGCGTTTCTAGGCATCCTACTAGATTTCGAGCATCATCAACATTCATAATCCTGCAACATGTTTTAAAGTATAGTTCAATACAAAAGTATTAGCGAGTATACAAGTTTTGGAGTACTAGCATATAAGTATAAAAGTTTGAACAATCCACATAGCAAAATTAGTTATCAAGATTAACATATAAACTCGCATGTGAACAAACAAGTCAACCCAAGGTTTAACGCAAGTATGAATGAATGACTTAACATGACATCACGAACACCGGCGGTGCGTTACTCCTATAGCGCTATGCATGTTAAGGGTAGGCTCGTACGAAGTTAATGACAAGTTTATCACAAAAAGAATAACCCCTTAATAACGAATCAAGTATAATATATTAGCATGTATGTATTGGATTGTTGTGTAATTGCATAAAGAATGTGTGTTTGTGTAAGTTTGTATAATGTAAACATGTGCACCCAAAAGTGTAAACGAAAAAGGGTATCGAGTATACTCACGGTTTGCGAAGAAATTTCCACTTAGTGAGTTTGACGAGTCTTGAGTTGTTGTAACACCGAAGTTACTAATTTTGGTTCTTGAACTTTTTGCCTAAAGTTGAAAATCTTGGAGATTTGAGAGAGTTTGGAAGTAATTTGGAGATGTTGCAAGTGTTTAAAAGATGTTAGAGTTGGTATTTATAAGAGGGTTAAGTGATTGGGGTTTAAATGAAGGTAGTTGGGAGTTAAATGAATGTGGTTGGGAGTTGGGGGTATTAAATGAGTTGGTTGGAGATTAAAAGGTGGGTTTGGGGTATTAAATGAGTTGGTTGGAGTTAGGACGTTAAAAAAAGTGATCGGGGAGATGAAAATTTTCATTTTTAGTCATTGCACTTGTATTGTTGGTTATTTTATGCTATAAAGGTGTATGCAAGTACATTATAAGTATGATACATGTATGAATGTGATTCCGAGAAAATATAATCTCGATGTATGTCTCGGTTTTAAATTAAAACGCGTATTTCGCGACTGATTACATATTATGCATGTATGATTAAACAAGGTTGATATAAAAATACGATTTCCATTATGATCAAAGTGTCGAGATTACAAGGATTGAAATGAAGTAATAATACAAGTTTCTAAAAAAATGTGAATACAACTTTCTAAATATGGAAAGTACAGAAAATACAGAGCGTTACAGTATCAAGCAAGTGCTTATGTTTCCTTTCCACGATTTCGTTTTGTTGTGGAGTATGCGGACATGTTGTTTCCAACATGATTCCTTTTTCCTCAAAAAAATTTACCATTTGGTTAGAAATGAATTCCCCACCGTTATCGCACCTTATTCTTTTTATATCCTTTTCAAATTGTGTTTTAACCATCTTGTAAAAATGCATTAGGCATGTGCTTACTTCAAATTTATGCTTGAGAAGGTAGACCCAGACGGTCCTACTATAGTCGTCGATTATTGTCAAAAAATAGTTGACTTTTGTAAAAGAGGACATACGGTACTTACCCTATATATCACATTGAATGAGGTCGAAACAAGCATTTGTTTTAGTCATGCTAGTAGGAAAAGGCAATCTAGTAAATTTAGACTTCCGGCAAGAATTATTATTGTTCTTAAATGAAAAATTGCTAAGGAAATTTATTTGAGATAACTTCTTGTCACCCTCATGTCCGAGTCGTTTATGCCACAAATCACTAGTCACCATCATAGCTTTCCTTCTAGTCCCAAGCATCTCCATTTGATATAGACCATCCTTGCACCTACCCGCTCCAATCAATTTCCTCGAACGCAAGCCCTGCATAACAAATAAACCGGGAAAAAATATTACGACACAATTTAGATCCTTTGTGAGTTTACTCACAGATAGGAGATTGAAAGTGAATTTTGGGACGTGCAACACATCTTGCACGGTCGCGCTATTTGGCAAGGTGTGATCCCCTCTTACGTTTTCTCCATTGGGAATAATTACGGGCGGCTCGTTTATGGATTTGGTTCTATTCTCAAGGGCATCAAATCTGTAAGTAATTAGTTTCGTACATCCGGAATACACTATCCATTCATCATTATGTCTAACCTTACCGGCCATGTTTGCAGTGCGAGGAGGTTCACTCTGTGCGGACTTGTTTTCTACAGCAAAATGCTTTTGAAACTGTTCATATTGTTCTTTTGTCAAGCTTGCAATCAGGTCTGGTTCGGTCTCAGCACATGTTGCCTTCGGTTTTGCTTTCTCTCACTTATTTTTCACGTTCTACCATTCCGGGTAACCCACTATCTTAAACATCCATCTTGTGTATGTCTATCCTTCCACAATGATCACAGTGTGTGGCACCCTTGTTTTCTTTCTGGCCGATCCGACTTGATGGCCCACCCCATTTCACAGAGGCTTGAAAAGCCATCATTTCTTTTACCGGTTTCCTTCCCTCGGCTATGGTTCTTTGTTGCTCATCCTTGGCAACAACATGGTAAGCATTTCCTAGGGATGGGATGGGATGGGATTGGTTTGTGATGTGTGCAAAATGCAACATATAAATTACATCAAATGAGGCATAAAACTAACCATTTTTAGTACTAATGTTGGAAAAAGCGTGTTTTTTTCTTCCTTTTGAATTTACAGGAACAAATGTTAAACAGACAAAAGGAGCAAATAAGCAGCCAAAACCAACATAATTACAAAAAGAAGGAATAAACATGACATGCCCAACCCCTCGGCAGTATCCCCAGAGCAAAAACAAGGAATCAGAAGACTGACCACGGGGCCATGCTCAACTGGGCATGGGGCGTGGTCAGGGACCTGCACAAAAGATAAACCTGTAGAAGCTTCCACGCCCACCACGGGGGCGTACCCAGCTCAGCACGGGGCGTGGTCAACACAAAGATACGCCGAATCTTGCCAAATCTTGATAGTACAGATACGAAGAAACTACGGGGCCGTGCCCAGGAGACACGGGGCCATGTGGGGCCCTCTGCTGACACTTGCAATTAATGAAGGAAGAGAAAAGGCTAGCCACGAAGTGTGCCCAGCGGGCACGGGGCAGTGGCCAGAGTTCTGTGCAGGCTATAAATAGAGGTGCTTGGTTCACTTGAAAGGCATCCATTGGCAAACCACTACTCTCCCACTTTGCCACCACTCCACCACCACTACAACACCAACACCCACCACCATCATCCATCATCCATCTTTAGAGTGTGTAGTAGTCTCGGGATCCAAGATTGATTGTAAGGGTTCTTGCCAATCAAAGGCCATGTTTGGTTAAGCCTCTTACATCACTTGGTGAAGACAAGTCATTATTGTATTACTTTTGATTTTTAATCTTTCGGCACTTTTTATTTGGGTTTGTATTAATGACTTTAATAACTAGTTTCTTATGTTGAAGTTGAATTTTTGTTATCATTTTTCCGTGGTGTCTTGAAGTTACTTTACTGTCTATTTAAAGTAAAAGATTGCATCATTCATGTCTTTACGATCTATATAAAGGCATGTTGACTACCTGGTCAGAGGTTAGGGGAATGGTTTGGTAAGGTTTTTGCCTTGTTCAGTGTATAGATCCTGCAAGGACCTGGTTCAAGCTTACTAGGACCTCCTTCAATACCTACTGGTATTGGATGACGGGAGTGCGAATAGCTAGAACCCCTCATATGTAAACTACTATTAATACATTAAACCGGCTTCTTGGGATTGTATCATTGCTGACTCAAACCACTTAGCCGAGGGTAACGTCACCTTCAAAAGAGGGGCCTACCACTTTTCGCATTAATAACTTACTGAAGAAACACTAGTTAATCGACCGGAATCAGATTAGCTAGGGGGTTTGGATCTGCATAAAAGGGTGTAGTTCTCTCTCGTTTGATTTGATCAGACAGGTTTCTTTCTCCTCCGGTGAACACTGCAAAACAGAACACCTTATTCTCGTCAAGGGGAGGACGGAGGTTCTCTCCTTGACCCGACTCCGGCGTGAGAATAAGTAGGTGTTTATGGAGAAGAAGAAGTATTTGACGAAGTGTGTGTAACTTGAATTTCGTACCTGAATTTATTCTCTTATTTATAACCGAGAGCTTGGGCGGGAAAACCCGTTGATGAAATGTTAACGGAAGATGCTAACCCCGTAAGCGGTTACATTTCCTTCCGTTAATCTTCTTAATCCGATGTGAATGCACACGGATCGCTATTTAGATCTATGGCTGGGGAAATGCCACGTGGAAAGTAGATGAGCGGAGGTTCTTCTCCAATTTCATGCTATCATCGTGATTTCAGGGAGGCCTGAGATGAAAACACGTGTCCAGACGGTTATAACCGCTTAGTGGTGCACGATTGAGTTCTTCTAGAAGATTATTGCCATAATCCAGTGTGACTCCTTATTGTGTGGAATCAGTTAAACAAATAATACCCAAGTCTGGGTATTATTTGAGCGGAAGTACTTAAACTAGGATTTTTATCCTTTGTTATGAAGGAAAGCGCAAGGGTTTAGCTTCCTTTTGGCGCGCAAGTGTTGCTTGTTATCTTTTTTCTAAGCCTTTCCTGTAGGACCAGTGCGCGGTCGCGCAAGGTCTAAAGAAGGTTCAAAAGATGAGACTGAGATGGTTCCAAGTACTTGTTATGGAGTTTTTTGGGACCTTACCCCTTCACTTGCTTAATTATCTTTCAATATTCCGACCCTTTGGGATTGTATCCCTGCTGAATCAAACCACTGGGTTGAGGGTAACGTCACCTTCAAAAGAGGGGCCGACTACTATAACTAAGATAATCTCTTAAAAAGTCCGAAAGTACTAAAATCATCAAAGGATACATTAAAGGCGAGTCGGATCCAAGAGATTCTATCTTGTCTATCTCTTTTTTATTTTATTTATTTTTGCATTTTTAGTTTTTATTTTTATGTTTCAAAACTTTTCTCAAAAATTTAGATTGATTAGACGTTGAGGATAAACCGGTATTAAAAGCTCTTCTGTCCTTGAACGACCTCGGTATCTTACCAACGCTATACTACGCTCACGATGGGTGCACTTGCCCAAGTGTGTGTTTAGTGTTAGTAGAATATTGTGTTTTATAAATTTAAAACTTGACTAATGCGTAAAATGGGCTCAAAATATTAATAAAATCATATCACACCTAACGCACACCACTTTGGTTGCAAGAATTTGAGTTCTAATGATGGAGAATTCTCCATCTAGACCCATAAAGAACTCATAGAGTTGTTCTTTCTCTCTAAGTTCCTTGAGCGATTTTCCAATACCACAAGTACAACCGCTGCACTTACAAATCGGAGTAGGTAAAAAAGACTGCATCTCATCCCACAATCCACGCAGTTTTGTGTAGTAGGCTGATACCGTCATCCCTTCTTGGTTGGTGTTCGAGATGGTATGCTTCAATTCATATGCACGCGTTGCACTTTCTTTTCCAAACCGCTCTTTAAGATCCTTCTAGATTTCCGACGCTTAATTGGTGTACTTCACGCTTCCTCAGTCTCTTTCTCCATGGCAGTAGTGAGCCATCCCTTGATCATCGCGTCGCATCGCATCCTTGCCATATAGTCTGCATCACCCGTTTCTGGCCTTTTGATAGTTCTGTCGATGAAACCTATTTTGTTTTTGGCAAACAAGAAATTTTCCATCTCTTGGACCCAATCAAGATAGTTGTTGTCGGTTAATGCATCGTTGACATGCATTTGCCTCAGATAATTGGTTTTGGCGAGTTCTATGTTTGCAACTTCTGTCATATCGACAAGATGGTGAAAAGAACGTTCAGGTTTTGGGTTTGGATCGAGCATGATGATCACCGCTCTGATACCATAAAGGACTTTGTATATTTTTGATACCAATTTCCTAATAGTGATTGTTTATAATACATGTATCCCTAAAACATTGAGGAAAAAAGCAACAATGTTCACGTGAATATGAATTTGTGCTGTGTACAAATAGAGTTGTACAAATACCTGGTTAAATCCTAAGTTAAGGTTTTTTCTTAACACCACCCCTTTCTTTCGGTAAAACATAAAATACCTTCAAGCCCTATGTTGCTACAAAAGTTGAATTATCATGTAAGCATCGGTTACTAAATTATTAAAGCCATAAAAATATGTATACGTTCTTAACTTAATACATGACAATGCAATCTACATGATCAACTTAATGTTCTCATTACTTGGCTTAAAGGGTATTAATAGTAACATATTGCTAAAATCACGCAAATAGTGAAGTCTACAAGTGTAATAATCACCACCTCCACACCAACAAAGGGCAACATAGTAATTGTAAATCGATGACATCTTCATTAACTTGTTGGTGGTAAAAAACATGAAGTAGTAATCAATATTATTTTTATATAACTTCGGTGTAGCCATTATATTAATTAAAAAATTTTACTATTTTACATGTAACTTATTTGATTTGCGTTTATTGTCAACTTTATTTATTAAATATCACAATCAAACAAAAACCATACACGAAGTGAAGACAACAAAGGTTTCACGTATGTCATGATTTTATGTTATTAATTTATTATAAAATAATAATAAAGATATAACATAGCAGGATAAATCGTGTTTATTTGGTTTTCTCAAATTAAAACAAAAAATATTGATAGCCGAACAAGGATGTGGACTAAACGTCATTTAGATCGTACATCAATTTTAGACTATGGGGTGTGGGGCGTGGATTAGGCGGCGGTGGGCCTTTAACGCTGGCCAGACCACACCGGGATAACGTTGGCTATGGCGTGGGGTGGGGGCAGTGCGACATGGCTGGCTTTGATTGGATGGTTCGATCTAGCGTTTGGGGGTAGCTATTGGGGGTGGCGGTTATGGTATGGTAAATCAAATTTTAAAAAAAATTACATTTTTTACGTATAAATACTCACCTAAAATTACATATTTCTCATTCTTCTTCAACCAAACCCACACCAAAACGTCGAAAATGGTGCATTAGACCGAAGAGGAAGAAATAGCACTAGTGACATCGATTGTTGACGCACAACATACCCTACAACGCGGTCAAACCGCATATTGGGGCGAGCGTTTCAACACACGTCTGGAACACGCGTCACAACTTAAACGCATGTCAACACAAATGGCGTGAGCTTAAACCGAAGTTGGATCGGTTTTAAGTTTGCGTCGACCATGTCCCTACGGGAGACTTGACCCACGACGATCGAGTGGAGATCGCAAAAATCGAGTACAAGCACGACGGAAATATGGATTTTAAGTGGGTTCCCCACTTTCATATTTACCGTCCTTTGTAATTTTTTTTTAATTTTTTTAGGATTTAATAAGTAGGTTTTTTTATTTTTTAGGATTTAATAAGTATGTTTTTTTATTTTTTAGGATTTATTAAGTAGGTTTTTTTATTTTTTAGGATTTATTAATATGTTTTTTTTTTATTTTTTAAGATTTATTAAGTAGGTTTTTTTATTTTTTTAGGATTTATTAAGTAGGTTTTTTTATATTTTAGGATTGTCTTTTATGTAACTTTTTTTTTAAATTAATATAAGTTGTGTTTTTTTTATATAATTGTCAACTTTAAAGAAAAGAAAAAAAAAACACATGACACCCCACACCGGCCTGGTCACGCCACACCCCACTTTTTTGGGTGTGAACTAGTAGAGCCCACATCTGCCTGATAAAACCCACATATGTTACGTATCGAGCAATGCCCCAACCCAAATCCCTTCACACCCCATATTCTTATATTTTATACATGCAAAACGGACTGTTTCTTTGCTTTTGTGTTCTATTTATAGTATTTTGATTACTATCACGATGCAATACATTATTATAACCATAAGTTTTGGCACCATTCTAAAATTTCAACACTAATTGACGTAATATAATCATCACAATGCAAAATAATGAATTTTGTTTTTCTCATAATCAAATTAACGGAAATAATAGTCATTTGGTGCCAGAAAAGTAATGTAACATAATATGATGGCAAAATTAAAAATATCTTAACCTTATTACATTCTTGTGCTATGTGGTTTAAACTTTAATTAAAATTAAATTTTTTGGTACTATAATACAGAAACACACGTGAAATTAATTTACTCCAATAATTAATAGCTCTTTATATTGAGTAATGTACATAAAAGGATAAAATACGAAACTTACCGAAAAACAAATTAATATTGATAACATATACCAAATTTAATTAACCAAATTACAATTTTGACTGTATTCAACCTATGAACTAATAAATTTAATTATTAGTATGATAATCAATATGATAACATATACCAAATTTAATTAACCAAGTTACCATTTTGACTGTATTCAACCTATGAACTAATGAACTGATTATGAAAACTGCTGATTTATTATCGTTTTTTTTTTCAATAAAATAATCAATAAACAAATTAGATAAATAATTTAAAAGAAAAGATAAAAGGAGGAAGTATAAGAGGAGCTCGAAATCATTAAAGTAAATAAAGCTTAAACTTGGCTGAAACTGATCTTTTAGTTATTTATTAATCACTTTATTTATATAAATAACAAACTTGTTTACGCTTACGAACCTAGTTTAACTGAAATATATGAAGCCAAAACCCAAACTTGTTTATTAAACAAGCTTCGACTTCCAAACCGATGTTCATCAACTTAAACTTAGCACAACTCATTTTTTTTAACAAACCAAACTCAATCACTTACAAGTGGTGGTTGGCTCGCTTGAATCCCCCTAACGCAAACATTGGACGAAAGCGCTTTTATTGGGTGTTTGATATAACTCATCTGAATTTTCAAACACCACGGATAAATGGTGGTGGGCCATCTTTAGTCACACGAAGAATAGTAATATATATTTATATACATATCATTTTAATTGCTTTATTTATATAATTTACAAACTTGTTTAGGCACGCGAACCTCATTTAAATTAGTATATGAAGCATGGACTTAAGCTTGTTTATTAAACAAGCTTCAGCTTACAAGCCGATATCAAACAACTTAAACTCGTCTCAACTTGACTCGAGTTAATCCCACCCAAAGACAGTGGCACGCCCAAAAAAAATTCATGGGAGGAAATCAAATGGCTTAACTAAACATTTAAGATGGACGATCGGGATTTTTACGTAAAAATTAACACTATTTTATTTCATGAGGGGCGATTGCCCCCCTTGTAATCGGGTATGCCCTTGCCCAAGGCACCTCCAGCATGTGCAATCCAAAATTCCAAATGGGTTATGTGGCATTTAAAAAAATAAACGCAAACGTTGGATAGCGTTTTTCGAGTGTTCGAAATAGCTCATCCAAATGTTCAAACATTCAAACATCACAGAGGGAAGGATGGTGGTGGCGGGCCATCTTCACTCATAAAAAATAGTATATGTATACACACACATTATTTTAATAGTTTTAAAAAGTTGTTTGAGAATGATTACCACTGACAAAGATGTTGACGTTTGTAAAGATTTGAAATTAATCTGATGTGACAGCTCACGTGACGTGCATCGCATGCAAATGCATGCAATCACGTTTCTTTTAAATTTAGTAAGTAAAAAAGTAAAAAGATTAAATAAAATATTAAATGCGAATTGTTAAGTTTTGAAAGAGATTGAACAAAAGGACGATGTGCCCTCTCATGACTTGCACACCCATGTGTCGTTTTAGTTTGTGCTATCTTGTTTACCCCTCCTCTCTCTAGTTTTCTCTCTCTCTCTCACACACACACATACTGACTTGGCTCTCATACATTGACTTGTTCTCCGGCGAATTGCTCCGGCTATGACGCCTGAGCCAGAGATCGGTGAGCTCAGCTACACCTGATTTACGATTTGACATATTCTTTTTCTACCTCATATCTTGCATTTTTTTTCTTCATCAAATTTGCGTGATTCCAATTTTCATACACGCGATTCTGTTTTTATAATAATAGGGTTTCAATTTGATTTCTTTTTTCGTTTCAATTCATCCAAAACCTCATTTTCGTAATTGTGGAATTAAATTCTCTGAATTCACCGATTCTGCTGTTTTGATTCTCTGAATTTCTTTTTTACTCTCTTTAATATTGTGTATTTTTATATGGAAAAATCTGTTTTTCTGACAATTCTTCTGGGGATTGTTAACGATTAAATAAATCAGCTTTTTTAGGTAATAATTGTGTGAAATTGGTTTTTCTGTATAATTAGAAATTTAGAACACAAAAAAGGTGTCGGTTATTACCTCATAACAATTGTCTGGCTGTTAACATGTTTTATCTATCTGTATGTATACGTTGCTATTGAATTATCTTGTTAGGTGGATGGTCAATTTAGTGAGAGAAAATGCATTTTGGGGTTTTGGCAGGTTAAGCTCAGAGAATGGGAATTAAGATCCATCAGAGAATTCATATTATTCGATTCCGGTTCTAAGATTTCGGTTTTTGGTTAAACAGACCGATTTTAAGGGGTACTTGTTGCTAGAAAGAAACCGAATACTCGGCTGTGGAGTTTAGTATGAGCTTTGAGAAGGAATTCCAAATCCCTAATGGAAATAGGGATTACTGGAGTTCTGTGACTCACGGAATGCCGATTCCACGTGAGAACGGAATTGGACATGGTGAAGGTTCCCGGACGACAGTGAGAAGTGGAATCGAGCTTGTGGGTGTTGGGGATCCTACATTGGCTCCAGGAAGGCCGATGACGATGGATAACGGAATCGGGTGTGATATGGGTTCTTGGAATGCAACTACTGAGGGTAGCATTTTGCAAAGGAATGGAATTGGCCAAAGTGGGAACTCCTGGTTTCCGGTGACTTCAGAAACGCAGATAGACGAGAGAGCAAATCCGGTTCCTGTAGAGATGCACGAAAATCGATCAGAAACCGAGAATTGGGGTGATTTACTTGGGATGTACACAGATTTGCTGCAAGAAAAGACACTTGATACGAATGGAATTCTTGGGGATAATAACCGACAACCACCACCAGTGGTTTGTAATAATGGGAATCAGAGTTGGGTTGCAAGTAACAGGAACTTGACCCAAACATTGAACCGTGTCACGTATCAGAATCAAACCCCTAACCAAGCCACAACTTATAATACCTCGTTGACTTCTATGCTAGGAGGTCAACAAACACAGAGGTTCACTTCAAACATTCTGATCAGTAATGGACACAACCCAAAAGGTGAGTAATTTTTGTATATCAAGTCTAAAGTGTACATTTCAAATGCTACATTGGCATATTATTGTTACAAATAGGGCTGCAAACGAACTGAACTTTCAGCGAACAATTCATGAAACGTTCGGCGGAAAATTCGTTTGTGTCCGTTCGTTTAATAAATGAACGAACACGAACAAACAAAATTTGTTTGTTTAGTTAAATGAACGAACATGAACAAAGGCCGCGTTCGTTCATTTATGTTCGTGAACGTTCGGTAACGTGTTCGTTTATGTCCGTCTGTTTGTGTTCGACAGTTAGTTAGGGTTTTTAATTTTTATATTTATTTTTATTTTTTATATTCTTTTGTTTATTTGAGGTAATTATGACAAATAAACCCTGTTCCAGTATTCCCACACTCATTAGTATATTTTGGGTGGATCTTCTTAATGCTTCCGATGAAAAATGCATGTTTTATTCAAAATTTAATATATGTTCATGTGTTCGTTTCTATTCAAGAACGCTTGTTTGTGTCCGTTTGTTTTCATGAACTTCCGTTTGTATCTGTGTGTTCATGAACGTTTATTTGCATTCGGTACCTAAAATTAGCAAACGATCTAGAGCGCGTTCATTTCCTTAATGAACAAACACAAACAAAAAATCTTGTTCGGTAAGTGTTCATGAACACATGTATTTCCTTAACAAACGAACACGCCCGTTCGGTTAGTTTACAGCCCTTTTTGTTCAAATACATATAAACTAAAGAATGCTAAAATAAGTTATCTTAAGCAATTTCAGGTTACTTTTATGACAACAAAACTACAAATGTGATGTTAAAACTGTTTACTTGGTTTTCTATATAAAAAAAAAAAAAAAAAAAAAAAAAAAAAAAAAAACACTACTCATTTACTTGTAGCAAACTAATGTACTCAATAGTGAACGGAGAACTATTGTTGTTTCACAGATGGATTCCCAGTGAATTACGAACCACGCTACAGCCCAGGTTCACCACCAAGATGGAAACCAGATGCAGCCGCATCACGCATAGTCGATTCTTTCCCATTTGCCCCAATCACACCCGATAATCAGCGAAAGCATATGGATGGTCAACGGGTACAAGAGAAAGTCAACTTTTCAGATGAAGAAACTTCAGCTCGAGCCGAAAACAGGCATGGAAATCAAACGATGTTGGAAAAAGATGCCGAAAATTTGTACAATGAACTGTTGCAGACGATTGAGAAATCTCCGCCTTCTGCGGTTTCAACAACACAGAAAGATAACATTATTTCTGAAGATAAAGATGAAGGCACTGACGTGCATAAAACGCCTAACCAAAAAACACCAACAAGAAGAAGAAAACACCGTCCAAAGGTTATTAGAGAAGGGAAACCAAAAAGAACACCAAAAGTTCCAATAAACGGTGAGATCCGAGTAAAAAGAAAGTACGTAAGGAGAAAAGGTGTGAATAATTTAAACGAAAATACCCCGGTGGAGATCGTTCAAAAAAGAAAATACGTAAGGAAAAAAGGGGTAGATAGTTCAAACGATAAAAATCCAACAGAGCCCGTTCAAAAAAGAAAATACATGCGGAAGAAGGGTGTTGACCACTTGGAAAGTCAACAACAAAAGACGGTGGATGATACTCCACCCGTATCATGCAAAAAACGGCTGAATTTTGACTTAGAGAGCGTAACACAAGATGAAGGCCATGACAGTAAAAGCATCCAACAGGATATAAACGTTCCAAGTACACCTGTCAAAGCAAGGTACCATGATTTAAACGTGCTTGCAAGACATATGACCACAAGTCCAAAACAAGATACAGGGGAGAACGGTTATATTAATACAGTAAATGAACTTGTTCATGGAAATGAAATCAAAAACTATGTTTTTCAAGCAGGCATGAGGCCTGCAAACGTGCAGCGCACTCCTCAATCATTCACAATTGAAGGTATGGTTAGTTTAGATGAAAAAAGAGGTATCAAAAGACAGAGTTGTGAGCAAAGGAGTTATAATGTAAACGCTATGAATTCTGTTCTTTGGTACCAAAAAATGTTGTTGGGGGTTGCAAATCGTGCAAATAACTGCAACCCTTTGAGCAATATTTTATTAGAAAATCACAAAAAAATGAAGATGCAAAGTGAGCTTCAAGACAACTCAAGACAAACGAAGGGCATATATATAAACGGGCCAACGAATCAGTTACTGAATTCTTGCACTGGAAGAAGTGACCCTGCTTATAAGGTAATAAATTACGGTGGAAATGGTGACAACCACCACTTCCGGCGACCAATGGCGGCTACACATTACTTACTGAAGCGACAGCTCTCAAATGGAATGCTGCGGCCCCACATGATGAGATCAATGCTAGAGAGATCACAAAGATATACTCAGGGTGCAATGATCAGCTGGAATCAAAATAGGGCCTCTAGATTTGCGGTTACAGCTTACCCAAAAGTAGAACCAAATTCTTATAACCAAAGGTTAATTGGATTGAATGAGAAGCTTCAGCAACATCGTAACAATTCCTTAAAACTTTACCAGCAATCCACAAGAAGAGCAAGAGGTGCCTGTTTGAAATAAGTATTAAACACTTTTTGTTTTACTATAGTGTAACTGCTAAAACCAGATTCAGGTCAGAACGAGTAACTCTTTAGTACGGGCCGGGCCAACACAAAAACAGCCTTTTTATGAACTTTATAAATGGATAATGTGTTAAATATAACAAAAAACTACATTATTAAAATAACAAGCTAACATTTCTAGCAGTACTATTTAAAAAATGTTACACGTTTTGTGAACATCGAATCTCTTTCAACCCGTTCAACCTGCCTCCAAACTAGCTAATTATTTTCTGTACCCATTTGATCCATTTCGAGAACGATATAATGTTTGAATAAATAATTCTAGCTATTTGTGCAGGGAGACCAAGGAAACAGAAAGTTGAATTTTCAGTAGTGGATGAAATTACATATAAGCTAGAAAGACTATGCATATATGACGGTAATAAGAAACAGCAAAATGAACTTGTTCTGCACAGAGGTAGTGAGGCCATTATTCCATTTGAGCCAATCAGGAAACGAAACCAACGTCCTAAAGTAGACCTAGATCCGGAATCAGAAAGATTGTGGAACCTGTTGATGGGTGATGAAGGAAGTAAGGGCGCTGAAAACATGGATAATGAAAAAGAAAAATGGTGGGAAAATGAAAGGCGAGTGTTTCGTGGGCGAACAGACTCATTCATTGCCCGTATGCATCTTGTTCAAGGTATAAATTAATTGAACTCCATTTTCTTTTTTTATAAAGGAAAGATACAGATTATAATATGTCAGTAAATGTTACCTTCTTCAGGGGATAGAAGATTCTCACGATGGAAAGGATCCGTAGTTGACTCGGTGATTGGTGTCTTTCTCACACAGAATGTTTCTGATCATCTTTCAAGGTGAAATTGATAACTTGAGTTATCTAATTACTAAGTACCTTTAAAATAGCACCTGTAAAAAGAGTTTTTAACGGGTTTTGTTACTTTTGCAATGTACGCAGTTCTGCCTTCATGGCACTGGCAGCAAAATTCCCCGTTAAGTCAACAACCGCCGACAAAACATGCTGCCAAGATGACAATATAAAATGTCATGAAAAGATAACAACACCATCAAACTCTTCTGAAAACATGACACAACTAGAGGAAGAAGTGATTCTATCACAAGATTCCTTTGACACTTCCACAATTCAAACTGTTAATGAATGCGGGTCAAGCTCAGGGTCAAACTCAGAAGCAGATGATGTAACAACTGGGTTTGAAACCAGTAAACAGTCAGGTACACCACAGAAAGACCATTCCAACAACGATGACCTTGCAACAAACATGCATCATCCACCAAAAGAACCTGCATGTAACATACAAATTTCTAGCACGAACGGTATCGAACTGAATACTTCATCCGGTCAGTTTCAAACGAGCATGACACCAGGTTTGCCTTCATCTAACTCTGGAGTGACAGAAGCATGCCATACAAGTAATGTAACCTATCCACAAAACGAAATACCGAAGTTCCAAACACCATCACAAAGCCCAAAAGAAGTCCCTACTATGTTTGGGGGAATACCTATTATCAATGTTGAGGACAGAACATCGGTAGTTAATAAGCAGAACTGTGTTGAGAATACAGTCACTGAAGCAAACTCAAGAGAGCCAAAGGTTTCTCACGTACCATTAAGTGGGTCAGGCCAAAATATGCCAAAAGCTACAAAGGAAACACCTGAGGATGAAAGAAAAAAAGCAATTGATTGGGATAGCCTGAGAAAAGAGGCCCTATCCAATGGTGAAAAGAAAGAGAGAAGCGAAAATGCAAAGGATACGATTGATTATGAAGCACTAAGACGGGCCAACGTTAATGAGATTTCTGACGCTATTAAGGAACGTGGAATGAATAACTTGTTAGCTGACAGAATGCAGGTACTAAAATTAACTTGTTAGTAGTAGTTAGTACTAAGGGTGTAAACAAGCCAAACCCGAGCTCAACTAGGCTCTAGCTCGATTAACTTATGAGAGCTCGAGCTCGGCTCGATTAACTTATGAGAGCTCGAGCTCGGCTCGTTGGTAACAACTCAAGCTCGAGCTCAGCTCGTTTATTATCTATTAATTAATATATTAAACAAAAATAATATAAATAATAGGCTCGTTTAGGCTCGCGAGCTCAATAAGTGAAGCTCGGGCTCGTTTACTAAACAAACTTGGGCTCGGCTCGTAAACAAGTTTAAATAAGCTCGGCTCAGCTCGTTTACTAGACAACTTTAAAATAAGAGGTAAATGCTATCAAAAATTAATAAAAACTAATATTACACTAAGGCTTGATAAGGCTCGATGAGCCTAACGAGCTTCACATGTCAGGATCGAGCTCGGGCTCAACAAATAAACAAGCTTTATTTTAGGCTTAAGCTTGGCTTGGGCTCGATAAGGCTCGGTTCGTTTCGAGCTTTTTCTCCGGCAGCTTGCGAGCCGCTTAGCTTGTTCGCACCCCTAGTTAGTACCATATGGTTGTAACTTATTAAACGGTTACTGCAATACTGCCTATATGCAGGATTTCCTTAACCGCCTGGTGAGAGATCATGGGTCAATTGACCTAGAATGGTTAAGAGATGCACCCCCTGATAAAGCAAAGTAAGCTCTAAATAAGCAGTTGATTTAACTTGAAGTGATGCCGTTATAAAATTTATAGCTTATGAGTTCTCTATTAACTTTGTATTGAAGGGATTACTTACTGAGTTTTCGAGGATTGGGGCTGAAAAGTGTCGAGTGTGTGCGCTTGTTAACACTTCATCATCTTGCTTTTCCAGTAAGTTAATGTTGGAAGTATGAATTTGTATAAGATTAGACGTGTTGAACAAGTTGTCAAGTTAACTTACTTGATGCCTTTTTTCTAGGTCGACACAAATGTTGGGAGAATAGCAGTGAGACTTGGGTGGGTCCCTCTCCAACCACTACCAGAATCGCTCCAACTGCATCTACTAGAAATGTAAGTATATAAAATTAGGCATATATTGCTCAAGTTATGAAAAGTATGCTGATTAAGTTTTCACACAGGTATCCTGTGTTGGAGTCCATTCAGAAATACCTTTGGCCCAGGCTGTGCAAGTTGGATCAGTTGACATTGTAACTAACACTTATCCCAAGAACTATACATGAAAAAACTATAAAATATAAAAAAATGGAAAAAAGAACTATTCTTGTATTATTGTATATACGTGTATTGACTATATACTGACTAACATGTGATTCTTTGACAGATATGAGCTACACTACCAAATGATTACATTTGGAAAGGTATATCCTCAATTACAAGATTAGTTGGTTTTAAGAAAAGTGTGAGGATTTAATGATGATTACATAAATTTAAATGAAGGTTTTTTGCACAAAGAGTAAACCAAACTGTAATGCATGCCCAATGAGAGCAGAGTGCAGACACTTTGCCAGTGCTTTTGCAAGGTATGGCTCGATTTCTTTTTTGGTTTATAAAACTTTTTAGCTTCTTTTAGTAAATTGAATGATAAACATGAACCATTGCACCGCAAACATAAAGATTAACACATATACTCTCCTCAACTAACAAGTACGTTTTAGAATCAAGAAGCAATAGTGTATTTCAGAAATTGCCATTATTAGCCACGTGAAACAATGTCTTGAGAAACTAACCATATCATGTAAAAGTAGTGAGTCTGCATCATACGTAGGTATGGGATTGGTATTATACCCGTACTCGTACCGGTACCGAAAATACCAGTACCAAATTTGAAAAAATCTAGGTACCAAATACCGTACCGAATATATTGGTACCGTATGGGTATTTCGGTATGGTACCCGCTTTGGT
Source organism: Helianthus annuus (assembly GCF_002127325.2). Taxonomy (NCBI): domain Eukaryota; kingdom Viridiplantae; phylum Streptophyta; class Magnoliopsida; order Asterales; family Asteraceae; genus Helianthus; species Helianthus annuus. The sequence continues at coordinate 158,656,411 of NC_035446.2, read as the reverse complement.
ACCATTTTGTTTTTATTTTATTTTTTATCATTCATACAAGTACTAAATAGGTAAAATCGGCACGAGTACCATACAATACGAGTACCAAATAGGAAAACCGGTACGAGTACCAAATAGGTAAAATCGATATGAGTACCATAAATACTATAATACCAAATAAAACATAATATAGAAAAACTTTTAAAGTTCTATATAACATTCGGTCCCAGTACCCTTTTTACCCGTACCCGTACCGAAAGTACCAGATACCAAAATCAATAAACCTAAGTACCGATACATGTACCAAATACCTAAAATCGGTACAGGTACGGTTCGGGTTTTTGGAAAAAAAAAAAAAAAGAGCTCATCCATCAGATGGGGGTTACTTATCAACTCTAAATTACGAATAGAAAGAAAAACAAGGTGATAAGCATATAAGTACAAAGGGTACTAGAATGTATGATTGTAAGATATGTATACGCACACAGAGAGAGAGAAAGTGATAAACATGGCCACATGAGCATAAATCACACGTTGAAATACAGAATATCATACGGGAGGTCGAAAAAACTTTGTAGGACAGACTAATCTTCATATAACAATTCAATTGATGTTTTCATTCGTAAACAATGTTTCTGCTAGAAAATGGTTCAAGCATATCAATAAAACAATCTTAGAAGGTGATAAGATAAATTACCTAAAGAAAAACCATTGAACTCCTGGATAAATATCTTCTGGAAGGCTGAACAAATACCTTTAAAAACAATAAACTAGTTAGCAATCTATTGACCACAGGACACATACAAAAATATGTAGTATGTAAGTGCGTAACTAATATGATATAATAACATAAATCTATGTGATGCAGTGCAAGGCTTGCCCTCCCAGGACCAGAGGAAAAAAGAATAGTGGTTTCAGATGCTCCCGTTACAAAAGACCCAATATCACCTACGGGTATTAGGCTCATGTCACTACCTCCAGCTGAAAATGAATCACACAAAAGTGCAGAAAATTCCGGGAATAATTGTGAACCTATCATTGAAGAACCAACAACGCCTGAGCCAGAAGTGAATGAATTATCAATAAGTGACATTGAGGATCAATACTATGAAGATTCTGATGATATTCCAAGTATTAAACTCAACATGGAAGAATTCACAACCAATTTGCAGAACATGATGCAAGATGGCAACGACATGTCCAAAGCATTAGTTGCATTAAATCCTAAAGTTGCTTCTATCCCAACACCCAAACTAAAGGATGTTAGCCGGTTGCGAACCGAGCATCTAGTGTAAGTCTGAACTAACAAATGACAACTTTTTAAAATGTGTCTTGCTAATGGTAAAAAATAGCAAGACGGTTTAGAACATGAAGGTCTAGTTTATATAATAATTATCTGACTTAGATTACTCTCACCTTGTTGTAGGTATGAACTTCCAGATTCTCATCAACTTTTAGAAGGGGTTAGTAAATTTGTTGCTGACCACTTTCTGACACATGCTATAATTACAAACTAACCTCCACATTCTACTGATGATTTCAGTTGGACAAAAGAGAACCCGATGACCCAAGCCCCTACCTCTTAGCAATATGGACACCAGGTTGGCCAAATATTTTTTTTCTACATAGAAAAGAATAATGTAACCACGCATTATGTCATTAACCATAAGTTTTATGCACGTAGTACTCTAAAATCAGACCTTAACCAATACATTTCTTTGCTAGTTTATATGGCATAGTACTCATAAGTCATAATCTACATGATATTATACTAATTTGAAATTATCATATTAGGTGAAACTGCAAATTCAGTACAGGCTCCCACAACAAACTGTTTAGCACAGCAATCAGGTCAGTTGTGTGATCGAACAACATGCTTTTCATGCAACAGTATAAAGGAAGCAAATTCACAAGTGGTCAGAGGAACTATTTTGGTGAGAATATTGCTATAATACAGGATATATATCGTGGCTAACAAGCAAAACAAAATAGACCAAATAGTATTTAACTACTTTTATAACAGATACCATGCCGAACAGCAATGCGAGGGAGCTTTCCACTTAATGGCACATATTTCCAAGTGAATGAGGTACATAAATTTGAAAGCATATATAAGATTTAACTCACCTAAAGGATAAAGCTCATACTCTACGGTTTCTAGACATATAATCCAAATCAATAAATTCTTATTAACATGTCATCCATACATGTGTACCATGCAGATGTTTGCGGATCACGCATCAAGTCTGAATCCAATTGATGTTCCAAGGACATGGATTTGGAACTTGCCAAGAAGAAAAGTTTACTTCGGGACTTCTGTATCAACAATCTTCAAAGGTACAAATTCAGAACTATATAATGCATTTCATCTAAATTTAACATGTGTTTTTAGCCAAAGTTAACAGCAAAGATTGGTTTTTGCTAGGGCTAACTACCGAGGGAATTCAATACTGCTTTTGGAAAGGTATGTATCAACTCATTCTAGAACAAATCCAAAAATCGATGCCTTTTAATCTTACTCCAAGTAATTGTTTGCACAATACGCTTCACAATTACGAAAAAGCTTTTACTTTAGTACGATAATGAACTTATGGAACGCTAAAAGAACCATTAATAGAACCAACAAGGAACGATCAATGAAATGACTTACGTTCGTGTTGTAAATTGATATTCTTAAGATCGCCGAGCCCTAGTGATTTTCTTCTTTACTTCTCGATCAAATTAAGCATAAAACGCCTCCTATTCCTAGCCCCCTCTTAACATAATCATAATAATCTAATAAATGGAAACCACCTACCGTAATCCTAGTATAATTAACTCAAGAAAACTTCCTAATGTATATGCATAACGTGGTATTATCGTAACAGCTGTCTAGTTTCCTTATTTATGTTTATGCTTACTTGCTTAGTGTAAAACAATACATCAGACTTAACAACAACCCATATCAAGATTCATCCATAAAAATTATAATGAAGAAAAGACATGACCTAGTTTAAAAACTTGTAAAACACTCACAGTAGAAACGTGAGCAATTAGACCGGATGCAAAGGTGGAAACATGCACATAGATGTGTAGAGCCTTTGTAATTCCTTGAACACCTAAATAAAGAAGGCTAGTTGCAGCATGTGGACATAGGTCACACCGACCAAACCACGAAAATTCTTGTGTTCCGCTTTCTTTTGTGTATCGGTCGTGTGCATGCGTGTGTTGCATCAGTTCTAGTCCTAACAAAGCCTTCTGATACAAAAGATATATACCTGTAAAACGTTCTACTATAAACTAAAATTATAATATAATGGTATTTGTTGAAATATTTGCAGGATTTGTTTGTGTGAGAGGATTTGATCGAATAAATAGGGCTCCTAGACCTCTGATGGCTAGGCTACACTTCCCAGCAAGTAAGTTAATCACACAAAAAACGAAGGCGAATAAATGAGCTATGAAACATAAATAAAGCTCTAGGATCAAGACTTGTTGGAAGGAAAAGAGCTCAGAAACTAACCACTTGGTTTACATTAAACTGTCCATGCTTTAAAAGCAACAGCCATGACCTATGTAGGTTAGCGAAGAGAAATGCAGGATTGGTATTTATTCATTTCCCTATGCTCAAAAATGAGCCATTTTTTATCAGTTAGCTTGTTTAACACTTTAACATGAGAAAGAGGTTAGCAGAGCATTAGGTTCGTATTTACTTTCTGATACATGTATGAATTTTCTAACAGCTTTTAATAATGTCATTCGTCTGGCGCAATTGTTTGTGCAAGTGATACCCCAACGAACTAGGATTCCACAGTTCTACATATGACCAATCTTGATGTTGTATCAACTCAACCTTGGTTTTAAAAGGTGTGAGTCGCTTAAGAGTCCAAAAAGCCATGAAGTTGCTAGCCAGTAGTCTCAAGTTCATGAGGCATTCAAAAAATGTACACATAATTTAATAATAAAAAAACCATTAGGTTTCTATCTATATGTGCAAGGAACAAACGATATGTACAATCAAATAACTAAAATTTTTAGTTTAGTTATCAAATGTATAAATAACTGAGAAGGAAATTAGAACTGATTATTGTTCTCCCCTGCTCTATATCTCTCTTATCTTTGTCTTGGTAACCTCTCTCTCACCGCAAGTGAAAACAGATATGGATTATGTTCTCCCATCACTCCAACTCTCTTCCTCCCATAGTCCCATGTACCTCTCAGCCATGCCATCGAGGTTGTCCCCGGCCAAATTATACAGAAGCACAGAAAGCGTCACCTCAAGCAAAAGTGTACACGCCTCCTTGGTTTAAAAAGCGCGAGGCGCTCCGAAGCGTTTTGGTTCCAAAAGCTTTAAGCGAAGCTTCAAGCGCGAAGCGAGAGCTTCACGTATACGAAGCGCTCAAAATAAAAAAAAATTAAAAGAAATATTGTACACATCAATATAACCTATTCTACTTGTTAATCAATAATAAACACAAAAACATGATTAAAAAACACACTTAACACATAAAAAGCATAGTTAAAACATAAATTAAAGTCGAAACACACTTAAAACATAAACATAAACATAAAAATAGTCTTTAATCAATAATCATCATAGTCAAGTACGTATTCATCTCGGGTCACCAGATGAGGACTTTTCCGAGGCAGCAGTAGTGCTGTTTGATCCAGAGGCCATTAAGATTTCTAAACAGAAATCAAGTTGCAGAGAGAATAGAAGGAGAAAGAGGAAAACAGCGGCTGAAATGTTAAAAGACAGCGGCTGAAATGTTAAAAGACAGCGGCTGATCATTAGGGTAAAGTAGGGCCTCATTTAAACCCTATTTAAAGACTATTGGGCCTAAAAAATGGCTCAAATGTGACCTGATTGGGCTGAAGCGTCGCTTCAAACCATCATCGCTTCGCGCTTAAAGCTCGCTTCAAAACGCTTCACGTGTTGTAACGCTTCAGACAAAAAAAAAGCGCTTTTCCAAACGCTTCAGCGCTTCACGCTTAAAGCTCGCTTTTTTAAACACAACACGTCTCAAGTCTGATTTGATGATCGTGTCACTTCGGTGAGGCTTTTCCTGCTTGTTCAAGTCGCGCTTTTAAAACCAATGATTTTAACATATCTTACAATTATTACAAACACGGCATTACATATTCGTGTGTTACTACTTTCGCTAAATCCGTTAAATACCAACACTAAGAAGGATATCAATAAAAATTTATGTACCAACATTGCTAAGTGGTAACTAAACTGCAAATATGAAAGTTAATGTTATGATCTACTTTAAAGAAGAGAATATACCATCATATTCCTTCTACTAGCATATCAATAATAGATATCGATCTTGTTTTGAAATATATAAAATTCTAAATGTATTGTAAGGAAATCTTACCCTCTACGTCCCAACAAATTCATTGTTATATGTTTAGAGATCAAACTCGTTATTTTTCAGTGTAGATTTGAATATGAACATTTGTTTTGATTTCAATAAAAACTTAAAATCTACATTACATAACTATAGATTAATTCTATATATGACAGGTACCACATTCAACTTTCAAAACCAAAACTTCTAATAATAGTATCTTACATAAACATGAGTATCTAAAAGTAGACAATGAAGACTACAAACAAAAGAAATCAACATCAAAATGTTGTGAATGTTATACAGATAAACAATTATGTAACAATTAAACAACCATTCTATCAGCTTCTAAGCAATAAACACGTCATAACTCATACAACAAATTCAGCATCTCCAATTCTCCGTATATATTGCAGATCAAGTAAATTAAAAAGTTAAAATCAAACCTAAACCAGATGAGACCTCAACTGGTAATCAACCATGAACAGTACAAAAATCACCTCGTGTTCATAAATCATAATAGATGACACGTTAAATAAATAACTACAAGCTAGTTCGTACCGGATCGATTAGTAAACGAGAAAATCGGAAGGTAAACCCTAGAATCACACAGTACTGGCACGATTTTCAAAAATATGCAGGCATTGAACAGTGAGAACTTGAATGAAAGTAATGGCTGGATTCATAATGGTACCTGAGAGTGAATGGAGATCTGAAACCGTAATCTTCCAGAGTCTTCCTGCTTGGCGCTTTGAGTGTTTGGATATTTTGGCGCTCGGCTCTTTCGAGTTCTGACTAGCGACCCCACAGACATTCTTCACTTCACGGCATTTCAGTATATCTGTTTTGTAAAGTCGGGCTGTGGGCCCGAATGCTTGGGCCTTAACATCTAGAAACAAAATTACAAGCAAGAGTAATTTTTTTTTTCCATTTTTTTTTTCATTTTTGCGACTTTCATTTAAATGTTTGTTTATTTGTATTTGGGTTCTTGTCGTTTTCAAAATGTTGCCATTCAAATTATGTGTATATTGAAGATCTTGATAACGCCTTATTCATATGGGATTAGTAGGGGTGAAGTTGGTTAATTCTAGGGGTGCAAACGAGCCGAGCGGCTCGCGAGCTACTCGAGATCGACTCGAGAAAAAGCTCGAAACGAGCCGAGCCTTATCGAGCCCGAGCCGAGCTTGAGCCTCAAAACAAAGCTCGTATGTTTATCGAGCCCGAGCTCGAGCCTTACATGTGAAGCTCGTTAGGCTCGTCGAGCCTTATCGAGCCTTAGTGTAAACGAGCCGAGTTGACCCGAGCTTATTTAAACTTGTTTACAAGCCGACCTCAAACCTAAAAATAAGCTTATTTAGTAAACGAGCCCGAGCCCGAGCTTTACTTATCGAGCTCGCAAGCCTAAAAAGTCTATTATTTATATTATTTTTATTTAATATACTAATTAATAGATAATAAACGAGCCGAGCTCGAGCTTGATAAAATACAAACGAGCCGAGCTCGAGCTTTGAAAACAAAGCTCGAATCGAGCCGAGCTCGAGGCCGAGCTCTCATAAGTTAATCGAGCTCGAGCCCGAGCTCTCATAAGTTAATCGAGCTCGAGCTCGAGCCTGGCCGAGCTCGGCTCATTTGCATCCCTAGTTAATTCTCATCAACATTCAAATTATATGTATATTGAAGATCCCAATAACATATTATCCATATGAGATTAGTAGGCGTAGAAGTTGGTTAATACCCGTACATGTTAACTCAGATTTTGTTATTTGGTTGGCGCAATTTAATATATCTGTTTCGTTGTGTATGATCTGGAAATTTTTAAGGAAAATACAAACAATAACGACATAGCTCCAGACATATAATTGCATATTTATATTACAGATATGTGAAACAAAGACAACAACAAAAACGTAATACAAATGTAATATGGAACTTTGCATTACTAAGCACTTGGTTTCCGAAATTAATAAAATTCAAATCCAATAAACATGTTCACGTAAATAAACTTTACAACTTGACTAGACACTAACACACATAACAAAAAACAGTACACAATGTCAATTTAGAAAGAGTAAACTGCAATTTTACCCCCTGAGGTTAGGGGTCATTGGCACTCTTACCCTCCACCCTAAGGAAATAATTGCAATTTTACCCCCCACTGTTAACTGTTATGTCGCAATTCTACCCCCGGCTTCAATTTTGTTGACTGGTCTGTTGACTTGGGGGTGAAATGACTATTTTACCCTTTTATTTTACCCCCCAACGTTTGCTTTTATGTCGCATGTTTACCCCCTGGAATCAAATATGTTGGCTGATGTGTTGACTTGGGTAAATTACTAAAAAACCCTTTCTTATAACCCCCTATAATTTATGTTTAGAAGCACAATTACCCCCTGCAACTTCCAAAACCTTTCCCGCCACCATCCATATTCGATTCCACCACCATATAAACAGGCTTGTAACAGAATTCAAGCCACTCAGCCATCGTTGACCACCCTTCGCTACTGTCCCATCTCCATGAACCTTTGCACATACACCTATTGACTTTCAACTATGGGTTAAGCATAACAAGCATAACAAGTGATGGTGATTGCACCAAGTGCAAATGCAAATGCATCATCACCTCTGCATCAGTCAATGTGTTCTTATGTGTTCTATGACCAACATTAACAGCAATGCTTCTAAGTTAACAGTAGAGCAACTTAAGATTAACAGCATAGCAACTTAACATTAACAGCAGCAACTTTCAGCCACAGCTTAAAACCATTGCAAAAAGCATTGATAAAGGCCTCAATTGCATCAGCCATAGCTGGCATGTAAAACCTTCTGTAATGCATTTGCATTTGCATTACACACAGCAATTTAACAGCAGCAACATTCTGTTATGTTCTATGATCAGCAGCAACTTAACAGCAACAACATTCTGTTCTATGATCAGCAGCAACATTAACCCACAACAGCAACTTAACAATGGTCAAATATAACCAACATTCTGTTCTATGATCAAACCAAACACCAAACACCAGAACCTCTGTTCTGTTCTATGATCAAACCAAACACCATTATTACTACACATGTGTTCTATGATCAAACATAAGATCCTACACATAAACTCAAATTAACAACAGAGTAATATAACCAATTTGATCAAACCAAACACCACTGTTCTATGATCAAACCAAAACACCACTAATTTGATCAAACCAAACACCACTAATTTGATCAAACTTAACAGTCAAATATACCATCAACTTAACAGCAGAGTAATATAACCAATCAGTCAATGTGTTCTATGATCAAACATAAGATCCTACACATTAACCCAAAAGATCCTAGAAGATTAGAGTTTAAGTATCCTACACTACATATTAACCCAAAAGAACCTAGAAGATTAGAGTTTAAGTATCCTACACAACCATTTCCTGCTGAGGCGGAAACTGGAAATGCAGGAATGGGCGGCCTCGCATCTTGAGCACCAATGAGACCACAATCGAACGTAGTGAAACATGAATCCTCATGTCCACTGCAAATACACAAACATCCATTACTAGTGGTTTGATTTTACCCCACAATCAAAACAGCTGTTTCATTATACCTGAAAATTGCGAGAAAAGGGAGGATCTCTGGACCACAGCTGGATCGATGGTGGCCGGTGGTGTGGTCGCCGGCCCTGGCTCAACCGGTGGAGCTGGATGCATAATGGCATTCTGTTCAGTCATCCTGTGCTCGTGTGGTGAAGAAGAAAGAGTGGTGAAGAAGATGGAGTGGTGAAGAAGATGAAGTGGAGGTCGCCGGAGGGAATGGAGGTCGCTGGTGAAGAGAGGTCGCCGGTGAAGAAGCTGGAGGGAAGGAGAATTCGCCGGAAGAGATGAAGAGGAAACTTAGGGGGTAAGGTTGTGATGTATGGTTGAGTTTAGGGGTTATTTTAATATATATAGTACAATTTTTGGTGAAATTACTTTTATACCCTTTGACCCTCCCATGTTTATGTTGACCGGTCAACAAAATTGAAGCCGGGGGGTAGAATTGCGACATAACAGTTAACAGTGGGGGGTAAAATTGCAATTTTTTCCTTAGGGGGTAAGAGTGCCAATGACCCCTAACCTCAGGGGGTAAAATTGCAGTTTACTCATTTAGAAAACATGAGTGTGAACTACTTAAGTCGTTTTAACTTCTACAAATGCCTCCTCAACCTCGACTCATGCATCAATTCATCTTATGGAACTGGTTCCTAGCATCTAGGTGATGGCCTTTGTGTAACCATATACTTAGCATTTGCCTCAGACCTACAATTGCTAGAAACAACCTCTTGTTTAGTAGCAACAACCACCTTAATTATTAAACAACTAATAGAATGAGAAACAATACATACGGACGATGTTGATGCTATAGATGTGACAAATTAAAGAGGTTGTCCCCATAAAGGCTCATTTGTCATAACCCATTCGTAGATCTATCTCGTGCAAAGAACAAAAGAAATGGGTCCAGCATATTTCATTTATAACCTAGGCACCCATCACGTTCATAGCCACATATGCTGATACATCATTGGTTTAGTTTCAAAACAGAATCCCCTTCCTTTACATCTTGGATGTTGGATGTTCGTTATGTAACATCTCTGACAAATTAAAGAAAATAAAAAAGATTAAGAGATGGTGTTAGAAAGATTTAGGAACATACATAAATTAGACAACATAGTGATAAAAAAAAGATTCAAAAAGTATCCAAAACCTCTAAATCAACACCAGTGTATTTTGCAGTGCATTAAAAAAATACATAAACAAATTTACTATTAAAATACTGACTAACTTACTTTGGGATAGAACCCAATAGCACTTTTCAACTATGGTGCTTCAACTGGTACGATGTAATTAAATTTGTAAAAAAAGAACGTCCCTTGCCTTAAAAACCAAACAAAAAAAAATGTTGTAAAATATCATATTTGACTTATGGGTTGTGATCTATCATCGTGAATTGTTGTTGCAGGAACCCATTACTACAGATCCAATGTTAAAGTAAAGTAGCTCCCTTTTTTGTCTCAACACATACTGATTTAACCATTCTTGTCTCAAGAGATTGCTGCAAAAAAACACAAATAAACAAATAGTTAGGTTGTAACCATAGATAATCATTCTTCATTAGTATTTAATGTGTAAATTATATGGGTTTAAATAACAAATAATTAGCGCTTTATTACTTCATATCACTTTTCAAGCATATCTTATATCATTTTGAGCATCAATAAGGTCCATAAGATGACTCTTTTGTCATTGTCTTGAACATAAGCCATATCACACCAACCTTGAAAAGGGTATGCAAAAGTCGTTTTTTTCAATATGGTTCGGGTTAGTTTGACCCACGAACACTTTTCGCTATTTGTTCTTTATTTTTTTAATAAATGATTAATATGATACTTATAAATCAAAAGCAATATTGTTATGAAATATAATATGCACATCAGAGGTATTGCTTCAGTATGGGTGAGGTCGGGTGAGTTTGACCCGCAAACACTTATTGGTTTTTTTATTATATGTGACTAATATGATAATTATGATAGAAGAATAATATTGTTCCAAATTAATATGCAAAATAAAGGTGTTTTTCAATATAGACCGTCTCGATTTGACACACAAACACTTTTCTTTTTTTTCCTTTTTACATATGTTATATTAATATGCAATTATTATATAAAAAGACTGAAAAAATATATTTGCATGTGCTTTTAAAGTAGATTTTGGAGATCCTTTAGCGTGTTTGATCAGTTAAACTAATTTATTAATTTGACCCGTTTGATATCTGTCACACCCCGACCACGTAAAACAACAAAACGTGGCGGAAACGTCGGGAAGTGTTGTAACAGAATCATTGTTTCACAGCCATGGAATAAATAATTTTGTTTTATTGAATAAATGAACTCATTGTTTTAATACAATCAAATAAGTACAACTATTATCTTTCAAGTTTTAAAGTCGCTAAGGCACGAGTCCATCCTAAGTATAGCATATATCATCAATCATCACAGAGCAGTACCTGAAACATGTGTAAAAATAGGTAGGTCAGCATAAAAATGCCTGTGAGATACATAAGTTTTATTGATTTAGGATTCATGAGTTATAAGTTTAAAAAAAGGTTTTAATAAAAGTAGTCATGATCCTTGAAAAAAGGTTTTCTTTTATAAATCATTCTAAAATTTATAAGAAATCAGATGATACAAAATAATAATACATAGGTAATTAAATAATTAAGTAAAATGAGTTTGTATAAAATATATTGTTTGAAAAACAATATTTTGATAAAAAGATTTATAATATATATAAAAATATACTTCGGTTTTAAGAAAGTTGAATAAGTAATATATTAAAATATATTTCAGTTCCAAAATCGATAACCCAAGTGTACTAAATAACACCACGGTATGTAATGTGATGAAAACACTTATATATAAGAAGTACCAGCGACGTATTTACCATGTTTTCATCATATTACACATGTCCCGTTATCTAAACACTAACCAAAACCCAATTGTAAAACAAATAGTATATTAAATATACTTTAGTTGTTAAAAATAATAATTTTCAGTAGTATATTAAAAGTATACTTTGGATTTTTAAATAACATATTAGACTATGTTTTGGTTTGAAAATAACATATTAAAACTATGCTTTGGATTATGAAAATAACATATCAAACTATGTTTTAATGATTAACAAAATATATGTTGGTTTTTGTACAATATCACATATGAGAGCATATCAAACTGTACTTTTGGGAGTATAACTTAATATACAAAAATAATGTGATTTAAGAATTCATTCAGACCTAGTGCATCAAAATACACCTTTGAGACTATAGAAATACCACAAAGGCAATCCCTATTTGGATGGAGTAACAAATTGGTTTCAGACATTCCATGACAACAGGAATGGGGTGTCAAATCCTATAGCGCTATATCATACTACCAACCGGTCTGGTGAACAAAATAAGTACTATTCCAAACATTATTTTTATAATCTTTAAGAAAAACTAGAGTTTAAATCATAAATAATCATTCGGTTTGTAAAAAGATAAGTACAAATATGTATAATCAATTATACTTTTGAAAACATGAAAATAACATATAGGTACACATGCTTCACCCCAAAACAGTTTGAAAACAGTAAAAGAGGGGACTATGTACTCACTTGAGAGTGCTTAGGAGTCTTGAACAACTACCAAGTAAGCTAGAGGGAGCACGGAATTAAACGGCACCTAATATTGATAACTACATAAATAAACCGGACCTAAATCGGAAGATCGGATAGGATGAGATCTCGTAAACCAAATGAGTGTGGGAACTCATATGATATGGTTTAACAAGGCCTACATACTAAAAGGAAACCTAACCTAAATGCTTTCGACCCATTTCGACCCGTTTAGGTAGCTTACTGTCACACCCCAACCAATGGCGGAAACATCGGGATGAGACGAAGTGTGAAGATTGCTCGAGACATCATAACGCTAATAATTGTGACAAGTATTTAAATAATCATTTCATTTCATTTCTAAAGAATCAAGTACAAGGTTTTGAAACAAAGTACAACAACATGAATAATAAAATGATACAATACAATTACAATTCTTTCTAAGTGTGTATCTAAGCATCCTACTAGATTCCATGCATCGTCAACATCCACATGTAACATGTTAAAATAAAGTTCAATGCAAAAGCAAAGGCGAGTATACAAGTTTGATACGTACATAGCAAAAGATAAGTTTTGAACAATTCCTCATAGCAAGCATGTGATTCAAGATAAGCCTTTAAATATGGTATGTGTCTAACATATCAAACCAAGGAAACGCAATATGCTCATGACATAACCGAGATAAAGGGGCGGGTCGTTAATCCTATAGCGCTACATATGTCACGGTTTGGCTCGTACGAAGTTAATGATAAATTCAACACATAAGATAAGTCCAAGTTTAAAGCATCAAGCCATCACGTATACAAGCATGTTGTAGGAATGTTCATGTGTTTAAGCAAAATGTTCATGTGTAAGTTTGTTGATAGATAAACATGTTACACCCCAAAAGTGGTAAAAGTAAAAAGGGGGAAATACGAGTATACTCACAAAGTTTGCATATGTTTTCCGACAATCCAATGTGACAAAGTTGACGAGGTTGGAAGGTTGAATGCGTAAAGGTTTAAGTTCAAGCATGTTTAGAGTCGAGATTCGGAATGAAAGTGACATGAAAATATTATTTCAAAATATTCATCTTCACACATAACACTTGTATGACACTTGGTAACCACAAGGGTTATAATGATTTCATGAGTTGAACACCCATAAGAATCATAACAAGGTTTAGGTCCTTAGATGATAACCTACTACTTTGACAAATGAATATGATTTCAACATCAAAGATTCGAGTGTACATAGATAGTATTTAGGTTGTATAATATACACATATTATTAAGTCCAAATGTTCAAGTATTCAAGTAAGAGGTAGAAGATTACATCTTCATTTAGGTACCTCAAGTTGAGTCATGGGTGTCATGGATGGGGTAGGAAGACAAGGCTTCCATTTAGGTACCCCTTTGATGTTCACCACTACACTTGATGTAAAAACAACCAAGGAGGGTCATGAACTAAGGTCATTACATGTAGGTAAAGTAAACTAACTAATAGAAATCATAAAATCATGTGAGGATTGTATGTTTGGACAACCCAAGTTGTTCCATAATCACTCATGTATCAAAGACCATGTTTGACATGATTTGTGGGTTGAAACCCTAGACAAAACACCAAGTTTATGAGGTTTAATCCTCTGATTTCAAATGTCTCAACCTTGTTTTTAAGCTTAACCAACCATGGGATAAGTTGTAAGCATTAGGACATAGGCATGAGATGTGTTAGACACAAGTTGCATAGGTTTAAACAAGTTTTGAAGAACATAAAAATCAAACAGAAAGTTTATGGACTATTTCAGGGCATTTCCAGGTCTGATTTCTCCAAGGAGAAGTCTAGGAATCGAACCCCATGATTATCCAAGCAAGTAGGAAAAAGAATCAAGTGAATCGGATAAGAATTGAGTGAGTTATGCTCATTTTCGTGAAGGGGTGTCAATCTGCTCGAACCTTTGTTTTCAGCTACGGTTTGGAGGATGTTTTGAGAGTTTTTAGTGTTGCAAAAGTGGTAGGGAGGCTGGTTATAAGTGGTATTTATAGGGGGAAGGATTAGGGTTTCAATGGGTTGGGCTTTGGAAGTGTTTAGAAGGGGTTACACCTTGAAACTAGCCCACAAAACCCAACTATATGGGGCTGAATTTTGCTGAATTGGGGCTGCCATATTTCTTTATTTTTTTTTATTTTTAAAACATTATAATGAGCAATTTTGTTAATTAAGTTGTGTAATAATATGAAACAATATTTCCCCTAACTTGTAACAAGGTGAAATATGAAATAAAACATGATTTAACTAGGTAAAAAGTGTAATGTACAAGTATATGTAACATGTTTGTAAGTGACAAGTATATGTCACATATTAGATGATTAACCGTTGTATAAATAAGCATATTATTAGGGGTTTTTAGGTATCAATAATATAAGGACAAGCATGGACATGCATCGTGAATAAGTATAAGTATGAATTACAAATAAGGATTCGATGTACAATGAATTCGGACGTATGAACATGTATGAATATGTAGATGGTGAATTTAAAGAAATACGAATTTTATTTATGATCCAAGTCTCGGATTTTACAACGAAAAGACGACTACAATAATACAAGATTTCCAAAAATAGCATTACAAGGCGAGCTTTCTAATTATGGAAAGTATGAAAAAAGCAGGGCGTTACACTTACGCTACTTTAACGCGTCGTTCGCGTAAAACACGTTCGGACCGCTTAATTAGTCCTATGACAAGTAAAATATGCCTTAATATGTCTAATATAGTTACCTAATCAGTTTAGATGTCAAAATTTAGGTTACATATGCTTAAAATGAAATTATGTGTAAAAAGGGTATTTTGGTAATTTTCCTAAGGCATATAAACTACCTATCATGCAACTACTTAAACGATGTGACCATAAGGTATAACCTCGGAAGGTTATTCCCTATACAACTATGGTCACCTAATGTGTTTGGTCGAAATCTAAAGATCGACCAAATGGGTCGGGTTCGAAAGTATAAGCGATTGTTTAGATCGCTTACCTTTACGACCCTAGACAAGCACAAAACTAAAAGCGACGAGCTAAACATGCTAGAACATGTTTAGTAAAGTTAGAAAACATGTTTGGTATTAAAACAAACGGTTTTAATACCCTAGAGTAGTTTGGTTACAAAATACGCGAGGAAACGCATTTTGGCCGAAACTACGACTCGTCACTGAGCCTAGATAACATGGAAATCAGTAGGTATAGTCACTAGGGACTATAACCATCGTGATTACGCTCACGTTATGAAGTTCAAACGAACTTCGCATTGACCATAAACTGGTTAATGCAGAAAGTCAAACACAATTTGACTTTAACGCTAAAACGAATGAAAAACGCGAAAGAATACTTACAGAAGGTCCCCGCAAGATTGAATTCCAAGTATTTCTCAGGTATGAAGTGATAATCACTCCAACTTAGAGAAAATCTCAGAATTCAAGTGAGGAATGAATGAAATGGGTGGGGGTATTTATAGGCATGGCACAACCATTAGGATCGTTCATTGCGAAACGTGCTTCGATCTCAGCCGTACACATGGGCCCATTGTTTTACAAAACCACTAGAGCCCATAGATTCAGTCCATGGTTTGAGAAAAACCATTTGCAATGGGTTTTTGGGTGATTAACAGCTGTAAACAGCTGTTTGCAACCATTCTGCTGATCTGGGGGGCTCTCGCGCCCCGCGTAAGGTGTACACCAAACCTTACGCGCCCCGCCTGGGGGTCTGATCAGCAAACTTCTTTGATAAATGACAGTTTCAGTCCCTGCATGCTTTTAAGGCCATTTTCGACATGTTTAAGGCCCGTCAAGCCAACTTTAAGGCCCTAAAATGATGCCTAAACATTGTGGATATGAAACATGCTCAAAAATATGCCGGATGTCGGTTCGTTTGGTCGTACGATCGCGATGTTTGCTTAATTACGACGGAATGCGCATAAGCGCGAAAAACGATCCAAATTGAGCGACGAATGGATTTTTCTTATGCCAAACACTAAAATAAAATATTTTAATGCTTACATAAATTTTTGGATGTCCGGATGTATTCAGAACGTAAGATATGCGCGAAAATGCAAACTTATGCACTTTTTGACGCTTTTAGTCCCTGAATGACCAAAAGTTTATTTTTGCGCACCAAACACCTCAAAGCCTATTTCTAAGCTATGTAAAGGATATTTAGGGCATTTTTAACTTATGATCAAGTTCCGGAAGGTTCGTTACTACACAAATCGGTATAGTTTCGCAGTTTGACACAATTAGTCCCTACGATCGAACAAACTTGATTTCAACACACCAAACCATCCAAAACTTATTTCTAAGTTATGTGGAGGTTATTTAAGGTATGTTAAGCCTATGTCACTGTTCCAGATTGTTTGTTGTGTTAAACTAGTTATATTTACGCATTAGTGCGCGTATAACCTTCTAGAAAGCGATTTAAAGCTTGAAATCGAATAAGAGTTTATATGTGCAAACGATACACATATTTTTACAAATCCCAAGTATGAAATACAATATTTCATTGATTTGGTATTTGTTTGATGATGGAAGTGACACAGGTGTCACATTCTCCTTAAAAAACCTCTCAAAATGCAATTCAATAGCACCTTGAAGAAAGGAAACCTGCTAAGGAGATATTTGTGAGCGGAGGCTAAAAAGAAAAAAAAATGTCAAATAATAAGGTTACAAAAAATATCCTTTAGACCCATTTAGTATCTTACTTAGTGCACTTTTAATGGTTCGACTTAACCTCAAAATTAACCATATGTCACCTAATTTGATTCATTTTCAGCTAGAGGTAATGCCCTGAGCCTGATACCCATAGGTGATATTGGGTCTGTTGTAATAGAAGCATCTGAAATCACTACTCTTTTTTCCTCTGGTCCTACCTAGGAGGGCAATCCTTGCATTGCACCACATAGATTTCAGATTTATGCACCTCATTCATTTGGAAATATGTGTCATTAAGCTCGCGAGCCGCTTAGCTTGTTTGCACCCCTAGTTAGTACCATATGGTTGTAACTTATTAAACGGTTACTGCAATACTTCCTATATGCAGGATTTCCTTAACCGCCTGGTGAGAGATCATGGGTCAATTGACCTAGAATGGTTAAGAGATGCACCCCCTAATAAAGCAAAGTAAGCTCTAAACAAGCAGTTGATTTAACTTGAAGTAATGTCGTTATCAAATTTATAGCTTATGAGTTCTCTATTAACTTTGTATTGAAGGGATTACTTACTGAGTTTTCGAGGATTGGGGCTGAAAAGTGTGGAATGTGTGCGCTTGTTAACACTTCACCATCTTGCTTTTCCAGTAAGTTGATGTTGGAAGTATGAATTTTGTATAAGATTAGACATGTTGAACAAGTTGTCAACTTACTTGATGCCTTTATTCTAGGTCGACACGAATGTTGGGAGGATAGCAGTGAGACTTGGGTGGGTCCCTCTCCAGCCACTACCAGAATCGCTCCAACTGCATCTACTAGAAATGTAAGTATGTAAAAATTAGGCATATATTGCTCAAGTTATGAAAAGTATGCTGATTAAGTTTTCACACAGGTATCCTGTGTTGGAGTCCATTCAGAAATACCTTTGGCCCAGGCTGTGCAAGTTGGATCAGTTGACATTGTAACTAACACTTATCCCAAGAACTATACATGAAAAAACTATAAAATAAAAAAATGGAAAAAAGAACTATTCTTGTATTATTGTATATACGTGTACTGACTATGTACCGACTAACATGTGATTCTTTGACAGATTTGAGCTACACTACCAAATGATTACATTTGGAAAGGTATATCCTCAATTACAAGATTAGTTAGGTTTAAGAAAAGTATGATGATTTAATGATGATTACATAAATTTAAATGAAGGTTTTTTTGCACAAAGAGTAAACCAAACTGTAATGCATGCCCAATGAGAGCAGAGTGCAGACACTTTGCCAGTGCTTTTGCAAGGTATGGCTCAATTTCTTTTTGGTTTATAAAACTTTTTAGCTTCTTTTAGAAAATTGAATGATAAACATGAACCATTGCACCACAAATATAAAGATTAACACATATACTCTCCTCAACTAACAAGTACGCTTTAGAATCAATAAGCAATAGTGTATTTCAGAAATTGCTATTATTAGGCACGTGAAACAATGTCTTGAGAAACTAACCATATCATGTAAAAGTAGTGAGTCTGCATCATACGTAGGGATGTGATTGGTATTGTACCCATACTCGTACCGGTGCCGAAAATACCAGTACCAAATTTGAACAAAACTAGGTACCAGATACCGTACCGAATATATTGGTACGGTATAGGTATTGCGGTATGGTACACGCTTTGGTACCATTTCGTTTTTATTTTATTTTTTATCACTCGTACAAGTACTAAATTGGTAAAAGCGGAACGAGTACCATACAATACAAGTACCAAATAGGTAAAACCGGTACGAGTACTAATACGATATGAGTACCAAATAGGTAATATCGATATGAGTACCATAAATACTATAATATGAAATAAAACATAATATAGAAAAACTTTTAAAGTTCTATATAAAATTCAGTACCGGTACCCATTTTTACCCATACCGATACCGAAAGTACCAAATACCAAAATCAATAAAACTGGGTACCGATACATATACCGAATACCTAAATTCGGTACAGGTACGGATACGATTCGGGTATTTGGGGAAAAAAAGCTCATCCATCAGACGGGGGTTACTTATCAACTCTAAATTACGAATAGAAAGAAAAAACAAGGTGATAAGCATATTAGTACTAAGGGTATTAGAATGTATACTTGTAAGGTATGTATATGCATAGAGAGAAAGTGATAAACATGGCCACATGAGCATAAATCACACGTTGAAATACAGAATATGATATGGGAAGTCGAAAAAACTTTGTAAGACAGACTAATCTTCATATAACAATTCAATTGATGTTTTCATTCGTAAACAATGTTTCTGCTGGAAAACGGTTCAAGCATATCAATAAAACAATCTTAGAAGGTGATAAGATAAATTACCTAAAGAAAAACCATTGAACTCCTAGATAAATATCTTTTGGAAGGCTGAAGAAATACGTTTAAAAACAATAAACTAGTTAGCAATCTATTGACCACAAGACACATACAAAAATATGTAATATGTAAGTACGTAACTAATATGATATAATAACATAAATCTATGTGGTGCAGTGCAAGGCTTGCCCTCCCAGGACCAGAGGAAAAAAGAATAGTGGTTTCAGATGCTCTCGTTACAAAAGACCCAATATCACCTACGGGTATTAGGCTCATGTCACTACCTCCAGCTGAAAATGAATCACACAAAAGTGCAGAAAATTCCGGGAATAATTGTGAACCTATCATTGAAGAACCAATAACGCCTGAGCCAAAAGTAAATGAATTATCAATAAGTGACATTGAGGATCAATACTATGAAGATTCTAATGATATTCCAAGTATTAAACTCAACATGGAAGAATTCACAACCAATTTGCAGAACATGATGCAAGATGGCAATGACATGTCCAAAGCATTAGTTGCATTAAATCCTAAAGTTGCTTCTATCCCAACACCCAAACTAAAGGATGTTAGCCGGTTGTGAACCGAGCATTTAGTGTAAGTCTAAATTAAAAAATGACAACTTTTTAAAATGTGTCATGCTAATGGTAAAAAATAGCAAGAAGGTTTAGAACATGAAGGGTAAGTTTATATAATAATTATCTGACTTAGATTACTCTCACCTTGTTGTAGGTATGAACTTCCAGATTCTCATCAACTTTTAGAAGGGGTTAGTAAATTTGTTGCTAACCACTTTCTGACACATGCTATAATTACAAACTAACCTCCACATTCTACTAATTTCAGTTGGACAAAAGAGAACCCGATGACCCAAGCCCCTACCTCTTAGCAATATGGACACCAGGTTGGCCAAATATTTTTTTTTCCACATAGACAAGAATAATGTAACCACGCATTATGTCATTAACCATAAGTTTTATGCGCGTAGTACTCTAAAATCAGACCTTAACCAATACATTTCTTTGCTAGTTTATATGGCATAGTACTCATAGATCATAATCTACATGAGATTATACTAATTTGTAACCATAGATAATCATTCTTCATTAGTATTTAATGTGTAAATTATATGGGTTTAAATAACATATAATTAGCGCTTTATTACTTCACATCACTTTTCAAGCATATCTTTTATCATTTGAGCATCAATAAGATCCATAATGACTCTTTTGTCATTGTCTTGAACAAAAGCCATATCACACCAACGTTGAGAAGGGTATGCAAAAGGCGTTTTTTCAATATGGTTCGGGTTAGTTTGACCCACAAATACTTTTCGCTATTTGTTCTTTATTTTTTTAATCAATGATTAATATGATACTTATAAATCAAAAGCAATATTGTTATGAAATATAATATGCACATCAGAGGTGTTGCTTCAGTATGGGTGGGGTCGGTTGAGTTTGACCCGCAAACACTTATTCGCT
Organism: Helianthus annuus; assembly: GCF_002127325.2. Taxonomy (NCBI): domain Eukaryota; kingdom Viridiplantae; phylum Streptophyta; class Magnoliopsida; order Asterales; family Asteraceae; genus Helianthus; species Helianthus annuus. Next base: position 158,635,404 of record NC_035446.2, on the reverse strand, counting down.
TTTTTTTTCTTATATGTGACTAATATGATAATTATGACACAACAATAATATTGTTCCAGATTAATATGCAAATTAAAGGTGTTTTTCAATATAGACCGTGTCGGTTTGACACAAAAACACTTTTCTTTTTTTCTCTTTTGACATATGTTATATTAATATGCAATTATTATATAAAAAGACTGTAAAAAATATATTTGCATGTGCTTTGAAAGTAGATTTTGGAGATTCTTTAGCGTGTTTGACCAGTTAAACTAATTTTTTAATTTGACCCATTTGAGATCAAACATAAACCAAATCACGTTCGTACTCAAGTAAGTCGAATTGTCACAAATTGTGTTTGTAACATAATTACCTGCCACTCTTGCAGCCCTTGCATGCTCTCATACTTCAATTTCTTGACTGAAATTAGATATATTTAGAAGTGGGTTTGTATGTCTCTAGATTTTATTTTTATATTATAAAATACTTAACTTCTATAACTTTTAAACTTTTATTTTGCCCTATATCACATTTTATTTATCCATTGTGGATATATTCATCAATTAGATTATACACTATCATGATTTGTTTTATTATTTTAGTCACACTTTTGTGATTTTATATATTTTAATCTAATACTTTATTGTAACCCGTTTTCAATTTCCTAGTCACAAAACCAATAACTTATCATCCAAAATTTACTTTTACTTAGTATTCTAACGACCGGACCGGTCGGTCCAACCAAGGGTGACACTAGCGGTTCAATTACACCTATTTAGACCGTATTTGAATTGGTCGAGCGGTTTTGTGCAGTTGATGGTTGGACCGGTGACAGAGGTCGGACCTGATTGTAGAATAGAGATTAATGGAAACTTACCGTGCAATAGTAACCCACGAGAAACTCTACAGGAACAATGAAAAACGTAAAGAACTTTTGAAAAAAATTTGTTTTAGTTATGAATGGGTGACATAAAAACTCATAAACTATACATAATCTCCTAAAAAACCTCTCAAAATGCAATTCAATAGCACCTTGAAGAAAGGGAACCTGGTAAGGAGATATTTGTGAGCGGAGGCTAAAAAGGAAAAAAAATGTCAAATAATAGAGTTACAAAAAATATTTCCTTTAGACCCATTTGGTATCTTACTTAGTGCACTTTTAATGCTTCGACTTAACCTCAAAATTAACCATATGTAACCTAATTTGATTCATTTTCAGCTAGAGGTAGTGGCCTGAGCCTGATACCCATAGATGATATTGGGTTTGTTGTAATAGAAGCATGTGAAATCACTACTCTTTTTTCCTCTAGTCCTAGGAGGGCAAGCATTGCACTGCACCATATAGATTTCAGATTTATGTACCTCATGTGTGGTTGGTTTCTCAATGATAGGTTCACAATTATACTCATAATTTTCTACACTTTTACACTAGAATATACAACAGAAATCTATGTGGTTCAGTGGAAGGCTTGCCCTCCCAGGACCAAAGGAAAAAATAACAGTGATTTAGATGATCATGTTACAACAGACCTAATATCACATATGGGTATCAGTCTCATGCCACAATCTCCGGTTGAAAATGAATCAAATAAAAGTGCAGAAAATTCTAGGAATAACTTTGAACCTATCATTGAGGAACCAACAACGCTTGAGCCCGGAATCGAATAAATTATCAATAAGTGACACCGAGGATCAATACTATGAAGATTCTGATGATATTCCAAGTATTAAACTCAACACGGAAGAATTCACAACCAATTTGCAGAACATGATGCAAGATGGCAATGACATGTCCAAAGCATTAGTTGCATTAAGTACTAACGTTACTTCTATCCCAACACCCAAACTAAAGGATGTTAGCCGGTTGCTAACCGAGCATCTAGTGTAAATCTGAATTAAAATGTCGCATGCTAATGGTAAAAAAATACCAAGAGGGTTTAAACATGAAGGGTAAGTTTATATAATCATTCTGTGACTTAGATTACTCTCACCCTGTTGCAGATGTGAAATTCCATATTCTCATAAGCTTTTAGAAGGGGTTAGTAAATTCGTTGTTGACCACTCTCTGACACATGTTATAATTACCAACTAACCTCCACATCCTATTAATTTCAGTTGGACAAAGGAGAACTTTATGACCCAAGGCCGTACCTCTTAGCAATATGGACACCAGGTTGGTCAAATATTCTTTTCCACATAGACAAAAATAATGTCACCATGCATTACGTCATTAACCATAAGTTTTATATGCATAATTTATATAATTGTATGGCATGCTAATTCTCAAACAAACAGACTGAAAAATCTTGTATGTGTCCCAACATCCTTTGTTTATACACATGCTTTTATGAAAAAGAAAGCTTCTCATAATCTACATGATATTATACTAATTTGAAATAATCATATCAGGTGAAGCTGCAAATTCAGTATAGGCTCCTACAGACTGTTTGGCACAACAATCAGGTTAGTTGTGTAATCGAACAACATGCTTCTCATGCAATAATGTAAAGGAAGCAAATTCACAAGTGGTCATAGGAACTATTTTGGTGATAACCTTTATCGTATAATATAGGATATATATTGTAGCTGTCAAGCAAAACAAAATAGACCAATTGGGTTTTTAACTACTTTTATAACATATACCATGCCGAACAACAATGCGGGGGAGCTTTCCACTTAATGGCACATATTTCCAAGTGAATGAGGTACGTATATTTGAAAGCATATATAAGATTTAAGTATTTAACTTGCCTATAACACATACTATATGGTTTGCAGACATATAATGCAGATCAACAAAATTGTTGATAACATGTCATCGATACATGTGCATTATGCAGATGTTTGCAGATCATGCATCAAGCCTGAATCCAACTGATGTTCCAAGGACATGGATTTGGAACCTGCGAGAAGAAAAGTTTACTTCGGGACTTCTGTATCAACAATCTTCAAAGGTACAAACTCATGACTATATATTGCATCTCATCTAAATTCTAGATGTGCTTTTAGCTTTAAGTTAACAACAAACATTGGTTTTTGCTAGGGTTAACTATCTAGGGAATTCAATATTGTTTTTGGAAAGGTATGTATAACTCATTCTCAAAATAAATCTAAAAACTGATGCCTTTTAATCAAAGTAAATGCTTGCATAATATTCATCGCGATTACGAAAAAAATGCTTTTACTTTATTACAATCATGAACTTGTGGAACGCTAAAAGAACCATTAATGGAACCGACAATGAATGGTCGATGAAATGACTTGTGTTCGTGTTGTAAATTGCTATTCTTAAGATCGTCAAGCCCTAGTGATTTTCTTTAATTCTCAATCAAATTAAGCATAAAGAGCCTCCTATTTCTAGCCCTTTATTTATAGAATCATAATAGTCTAATATTGGGAACTACCTACCGTATTTCTAGTATAATTAACTCAAGAAAACTTCCTAATGTATGTGTATAATGTGGTTTTATCGTAACAGATGTCTAGTTATAGTTTCCTTAAATCTGTTTATGCTTACTTGCTTAGTGCAAAGCAATATATCAGACTTGACAGCAAGTCAGCAACCCATGTTAACATTCATGCATAAAAATTATAATGGAGAAAAACATGACCTCATTTAAAAACTTATAAAACATTAACGGCAGAAACGTTGCAACTATTTTGCCATGAGCATAACAACAATTGTTGAAAATATAACCAAAATTGTTGGGATTGTATGTGTCCCCACATCCTCTGTTTATACCCATGATTCTATTTCTATGAAAAAAAAGCTTCTCATAATCTACATGATTTTATACTAATTTGAAATAATCATATCAAGTGAAATTGCAAATCCAGTACCAGCTCCCACAACAGACTATTTGGCACGCCAGTCCAATCAATTGTGTTACCAAACAACATGCTTTTCATGCAACAGTGTAAAGGAAGCAATTCACAAGTGGTCAGAGGAACTATTTTGGTGAGAACCCTTATTGCTATAATATAGTTTGGTGAGAACCCTTATTGCTATAATATAGGATATATATCGTACCTATCAAGCAAAACAAAATAAACCAACTAGTTTTTAACCACTTTTATAATAGATACCATGTTGAACAACAATGCGAGGGAGCTTTCCACTTAATGGCACAATTTATATATGTAAAATAAAATCGGGTCCGACCAGTGAACCAGTGAGACGAACTGTTCATTGTCCGGTCCGTTTCCCGGCCCGCTTATAAAAATATTGATTTTACTCTACTATAGCCTCCATAAGTAAGCTAGTGTAGCCTCCCACTTTTTCATTCCCCATTGTTTCCCCATGGTTCTAATGCAAAGTCATATCAACTTTTTATTTCTTTCCCCATCAATCGGCTAACTCAACTACTACACCCCAAACAAAATATTAATTAAATCAATAAAGAGAGTTCTTACATTTATTTGCTTGTGTGTTATTTTACTTGCAGTAATGGACAAATGGCGATGGAGATGTTATGAGAATTCTCACCATGGAAGATAATAAAAGACTTGTTAATGTTAAATCCCGCAAAGGTGCATTCATTTTGAGCACCGAGAAAATGCGGGTCTCCGCAGTTGACTATCCGATTACCCCTCTACCTTCAAACAACAACATACCTGTGGTTGGAATACTAATTTTCCGAAGATGGAATGAATAATACCACTATGCAGATCAAAGGTTACAAACACTCATCACCCACTATATAAATTTGTCCCATTTGATTATGCTAAAAATGATGATGAGAGCCTCCGAGTTTATACTAGATATCAAGTTGTTGAAGCGGATCTTAATGTAGCATAAAGGAGGTTGAAGGATGGATTATCCAATTTTTCTTGAGATTGATAATCTCATATTCATCGCCCATGAAAGCTATATATGTTTTAATAAGCGTTCTAATAAGTTGTGAGCGTATACATAGTATAATCATCGGGTTATGTCACACCCCGACCATGTTAAAACAACGAAACCGCGGCGGAAACGTTGGGGAGTGGAGTAACAGAATCATTGTTTCACAACACATGGATTGAAGTTTTGTTTTATTTAATTAAGTTATTTACATTATCTTGAAATTAAAAGCAAAACACAAACATATTGTCTATCATTGTTATTAAGTCACTAAGGCCTCGTTCGATCCTATGTGAGCATGCATCATAATCATCATCAACATCATCAAACAACACCACCTGAAACATATGTGAAAATAAAGTCAACAAAGAAATGCCGGCGAGCACATAGGTTTTGTGAGCGTGTCAAATTCATGGCTTGTATACTTGTTGCAATACCTCGTACGACTACAAGAGTCGATAATTGAAAACCTTGTTTTGAAAAGTGTTTTGTATTGCAATATGATTAACCAACTTAAAACAAGTTGGTTATAGTTTATAAAACCTCGTTGCCATGAATCTTGACCCAAAACATTTGTTTTTGTAAACCAAATTGTAAATCGTTCTTTGTAATAAAACTCGTATGGCTTATATCATTTAGTAAACATCGTTGCGTATCATCGTTTGAAATCAATCGTTCGAGTGAACTAAATAACGCCACGGAATGTAATATGAAAAAAGCACTTATATATAAGAAGTACCAGCGGCGTATCTACCATGCTTTTTTCACATTACACCCGTCCCGTTATCTAATCACATACCAAAAACCAACCAACCATTCAACTCTTTCGTGTTATCAATCGTTCGTGTTATCAAAACTAATCATTCAAACCGTTCAATTCGTTCGTGTTATAAACCATCATTCAATCGTTCAAAGCGTTCAACTCGTTCGTGTTATAAACCATCGTTCAATCGTTCAAATCGTTCAACTCGTTCGTGTTTTAATTGTGAAAACTAACTTTTGGTCGTCTCGTTGAATACATTCAAACCTGTGTTCTGACTCGTTCCAATCATTCAACTCGTATTAACAAACCACCAAAGGGTAAGTTAACAATCATCAGGTTCTGTCGTTACCCATATTACCCCCATACATAACCATGGCAATAGTCCGATAACGGGATTTGTCAGATCCTATGGTACCATAACATACTACTGGTCAGCTCGGCCAAAGCTAATGTGTGACAACCCTCACAATTACAGGTACTGTACAATTAATTAATTCTAATTATGTGCTTAATGATTGTGCTTGATAACAACTGACACTTTAAACTGCTTACTGATTTATATTACAAACATACATGTGCATCACTTTACATACAGTCACTCCATTTATTTCATACAGACTCTTAGTGACAAACCCGATGCACAAAGCAAAGTTAGCACAGTGAGCGGATAACCCAGACACATGCTGACAATGCCAGCACATAGACAGACACTATATTGAGGCCAATATGGGCCAGAGATAAAGCACTACACCAGTATGGAGTGTAGGGAAGTGAGGACCATAAGACTGTGTCACTAGGTGATAGTTTGAGTGCCGGAAAGTGCCTAAAATTCATTCTAAGTACAAAACTCTGCATTCTCAGTAACAATTCAGCTTTTTAACACACTCGTATTATACAGAGTATTGACTAAATGGTCCTGAACACTTTCCTAAGTGTTGGAATTAATTTCGTTACAAAAAGATGCACAAAAGACACTATACGGTACAATTAAGCGCTTTAACGGAACGCTACGTAACCGAACAACCAGGCATTACCCGGGACACCAAAATATTGTCAGAAATATTATTTTATCATTCTTAACTAATTACGGTCACAAAAATCCCCATACACTATAGAAACATGGCATACACCCACTATTCTTGATAATACCCTTAACCTTCTAATTAAATACCTATTAGTTACCAAAATTTTTCATTTTACCCCCCCCCCAACCGAAAATTCTGCCAAATGATTACTAAATATTTGTTTAGATATGATTTATATTCCTTGATCCTAGATTGGCCAAAAATTATCTAATGATGACTATAGGATTAGGGTGCACATGGTTCCAAGGATTTTCATCATAACTTCAAAGATCACACTCCACCCTCACTCTCTCTCTCTCATTTTCGAACACACTATAGCAGCCACCATCACCACCATTTTGACACCACCATCTTCCATTTACAAGCTTCCTTCAAGTGTAGAAGATGGATGCTAGAGACTTACAACTTGTGGAACTTCAAAAGGGACTTTGTTCTTGCTTTTTCATCATTTCTCATCATCTTCTCCACTAGAATCATCCCTAGCTTTAACCTAGTAGTAAGTTCCTTTCTTAAACTCGTGTTCATCTCGTTTCATGGTTAAGATAGGTAGTATGATGAAATTTACAAGAACACTAAAAGTTTAAACAAGAAATATGAACAAGAAACATGCTGATTTACATTTTCAGCCAACTTCAACAGGCTGTAACTGGACCATTTTAAATCGAAAAACTGATTTTCTGAATCCTAAAACATGCATTTTGGAATAACCGAACAAATGGCACTGGATCGTAATTTTTTGAGGCCGTTTACTATTTTTAAAGGGCTGTTTTTGGACAGCAGCTTAAGCTATTTTTTTACTGCAGAAAAAGTGTGTTGTATTCAGAGTCATAACTTGAAACCTGAGTTGAATCAACTCATGAAATTTTTAAAGTAGATGGTCACCGTTGTCGCGATGATCCTCCAACTGGAATTTCGCCAATCGGATTTACGGTTAACTTTTAATGAATTATTCCGTAAACTGCAATCAGAAAGTAACAAATCTGATTGCAGTCGGGTAAATAAATTTCTATAAAATATTGGTAATGAACTGGACCCTGATATTTTTACACAATAAAATTTGTATCATATGTGTCATTCTGTAAAAATTTGGGAATTTTTGGAAGAGGTTAACTATTTTATAAAAATCCTCGAAAACAGTCCACTTTGGGTGATGAAGCTGAAATAAAGTAAGTAATGCTTTGTATGTCTATATGTCGGTTTGATTAATGAAAATGAACTACGGGATATACATAAAAGAAAATGATATGCTATGAAGCATGGACACCCTATTTACAAAGGAGACTATGGCGGAATATTCCGAAAATCCTAACACTTAGTAAATATTTTCTAGACAAGAGTTTACTAGTATATTTTCGACTAAGTTTTTCAAAGATAAAACTCGTCATAATATTTATCACAAAATACGAAGTATCGGAGGTTGGTTTCATACACGAACATGGTTAAATATATATAATCTCTAAAAGGGACTTAAAAATATATTTCCGACATCCCATCCTTGGGAAGGAAACACATATATAAGATACTTTAGAAGTATTGATCCTAGTGTGACAACCCGCATAATTACAGGTACCGTACAAATTAATTTACCCTAATTATGTGCTTAATGACTGTGCTTGATTACATCTGATGCTTTAAACTGCTTACTAATTTATGTTATATACATACATGTGCATTCTTTACATACAGTCACTCTATTTATTTCATACAAACTCTTAGTGACAAACCTGATGCACAAAGGACAGTGAGCAGATAACTCAGACACATGCTGACAAATGCCAGCACATAGACAGACACTATTTTTAGGCCAGTATGGGCCAGAGATAAAGCACTACACCAATATGGAGTGTAGGGAAGTGAGGACCATAAGGCTATGTCACTAGGTGATAGTTTGAGTGCCGGAAAGTGCCTAAAACTCATTTTAAATACAGAATAACAATTCAGCTTTTAACACACTCATATTATACAGAGTATTGACTAAATGGCCCTGAACGCTTTCCTAAGTGTTAGAATTAAATTCGTTACAAAAAGATGCACAAAAGACACTATACGGTACAATTAAACGCTTTAACGGAACGATACGTAACCGAACAACCAGACATTACCCGAGACACGAAAATATTGTCAGAAATATTATTTTAGCATTCTTAATTAATTACGGTCACAAAAATCCCCATACACTATAGAAACAGGGCATACACCCAATATTCTTGATAATACCCTTAACCTTCTAATTAAATACCCACTAATTACCAAAATTTTCATTTTACCCCCCCCCCACAACCGAAAATCTGCCCATGATTACATATATATTTTGTTTAGATTTTTGTAAAGGTAATCTTAGCTTTTATTGGCCAAAAATGTTATGCATGATGACACTAGGTTCTAGGTTGCTCATATTTCCAAGGAAACTCATCATCACCATCAAACCTACACTCAACCTCACCCCCTCCCCTTATTTTCGGCTCCCCCCTCCCCCATAACCGATTTCACCATCACCCTCTCTCATAACTTCATCTTCTTCACTACAAGTCTCCTCTCCAAGCTTGAAGAACATTCAAAGTAGTTACGAGTTGAAGGACTCTCAAGGAAGCTTTGTTCAAGCCTCTAGCACTACCATTTCTCCATCATCCTTGCCCTAAGATTTTCACCCTAGCCTTGTGCTAGTAGTAAGTCCCTTCACACCATTGTCTCATCTTGTTCTTGGTCATGATACTTAGTAGGAGGATGATAATCATGTAACACAAGAAATTGAACACTAAAAAGATGAACACGAAATTCTGCATAAAAACCCTATATAAAAAGGTTGTATGAAGTTGAAATCTGGATGGTTTAGGGTTGGTTAAAGCATGATTGAGGTTTGAACATTAAATCATCGATAAACCATGGTTAGGACCTTTGTTGATGCGTTTTTAGTAACTTCTACAATGTAAACAGCTTGCTGAGTTGTATTTCCAGCCGACTTCAACAGGCTATAACTGGACCGTTTTAAATCGAAAAACTGATTTTCTAAAGCCTAAAATGTGTATTTTGGAATAACTAAACAAATGGCACTGGAATCGTAATTTTTCAAGACCGTTAATTTTTAGTGAATTATTCCGTAAACTGCAATCAGAAAGTAACAAATCTGATTGGAGTCGGGTAAATAAATTTCTATAAAATATAGGTAACGAACTGGACCCCGATATTTTTACATAATAAATTTTGGAACATATAGGACCTTCTGTAAAAATTTGAGAATTTTTGGAAAAGGATAACTATTTTATAAAAATCCTCGAAAACAGTCCGGTTTCGAGTAATAAAGCTGAAATAAAATATGTAACGTTTTGTATGTCTATATGTCGGTTTGATTATTGAAAATGAACTACGGGATATATGTAAAATAAAATGATATGCTAATTAAGCATGGACACCTCTATTTACAAAGGAAACTATGGCGAAATTTTTCGAAAATCCGAACACTTAGTAAAATATTCGAGAAAATTTGATACGAAATAGTTGTCTAACTATTTTTCTAAGAACGATAGTTAAGTTAAAATAATTATTTATGTTTTAACAAAACAATACCAAAGTGACATAACTCAAAACACCAAACTCTAAGCCAAGGCACGGCCCGTTCGTCTAATAGACATTAGTACGTTGTAGGTTGTCGTGTAGCGGAAAGAGTTAAGATTCGAGTCAAGACGCACTACGGTGAGTTCATGACCCCCTGTTCCTTTACTGATTTCGGTTTTATACTTCGGGGGTGGAATACATGTTTACAATTTATTTCAGACATTTTATACATGGTATTGTTAGCTTAAGGAGGGTTTTTATTACGCGATCAACTGAGTGGTGGGCATGACATTTAAGGCCATTAATCCTCATCGTAGGACCACGGGACATGAGTGATAGATCTATTTGGGTGTAGCGAGCCCACACCCATGAGGCCGGGGGCCCATAGTGGTGACTATGTCTTCATACCGGAGACAAATTTGCTAGGTTTGAGTCTTCCTGCATCATTCACATATACTATTGGATTTGCAACCCAATGGTGATCAGTTTTTCCTTTTTGCTACATACCAGGGACTATTTTATTTACATACATACCAAACGGTTTTATATACATAGACTTACACATGAACTCGCTCAACTTTTTGTTGACTTTTTAAACTACATGTATTTCAGGGAATTAATTTGGATTTGGCAAGTGTTGCATGATTAGGCAAAGCTGCGTACTTAATAAGGATGTCATCCAAAGTTGTAGGGTTTGGGAAGTGCAACTCCTTCCTTGACAAGTTGCATGTCTCTTATCCTTGTTTTGTCGATTAGTCTTCCGTTGAGTCTTACGAACTCGTTTTAAACAAGTAGTGTTTTGTAACGCATTTTGTGGTTGATGTTTTAAGACAATATGTTATGCATTTTTAATTATTTTAATGGATGAACATCATATATTTTTATCTTATATCATGTTGTGATTGTTGCTATGGTATTAAGAAGTCACACCAAATAAACCCATGCTTCCGCAAAAGCCAGGGTGTGACAGCTTGGTATTAGAGCCTCGATCATAGCGAACTAGGATTCCTTCTCGAGTCTAGACTATGATCACTAGGGCTCTCACGAAAATGTTTTCAAGCGTTTTTACTTTTGCATACACTAAAAGTCCAGATCCAGGGCACAAACATTTTTACAAACAAAAGGGCACAAATACACTTTGCAAAAATTTTTGTATCAGTCTTAGAGACTGAGGGAGGTTTCAGTCTTAGAGACTGAGGGGTTCAATCTTAGAGATTGGGGAAGTATAGTCTTAGAGGCTGGGGAAAATTTGAGTCTTGGAGACTGGGAAGTTGGTCTTAGAGGCCAGGGGTTAGTCTGAGAGACTAGGAAATTCAGTCTTAGAGATTGGGCGGGATAGCCTGGGAAGACTAGGATGCATACATGATTTCATTGTTATTTATTTACATGCTTACCTTATTTGTGTGCATATGTTGTGGTTGTGTTACAGACACCATGGCATCATCTGGTAGTGGAGTATCCAATGCGAGTGACCCGATGGCCTTTACCTCTGATGACGAGATGGCCACAGACTCAGGAGTTTATACCTCAGACACCACAAGCACCGATGAAGACGATTTCCAGCCGTTTGCCCTGACGATTTTCGGAGACGACGTACCCCTAGCTGATGGCCCACCAGGAGAGAATCTACCCCTTGTTCCAATCCATGCCCCTCTCCCCTTCGCTGCAGTTCCCTTTGAGGAACAACCTCTCGACGCGTTACCCGATGGTGACATCGACCTACTCATTGAGGGTCCCCCAGAGAGAGACCAGGATGGTGGGGCCCCGATGGAGGACGGTGTTCAGCTTGTTGATATCCCAGTTGTTGATCCCATTGTTCCCATGGTCGAGCTTCCTGATATGGAGGTTCAGTCTGACTCGTCCGCCTCAGGTTCTTTTGAGTCGATAGCTTCTTATATCCCACCGTTGGGATTCGGTTACATTCCTCGTATGGACGGTGATGAGGAGATGGAGTTGGAGCAGCCTGCTGAGGCTCCTGTTCTTCCAGATGATCCGATTCCTGCTATGCTTGCTGATCAGCAGCCCGCTCCAGTCATTTCTGAGCCCATTCTTGCCATTGACCATGTTCCTGTCATTGATACACCCTGTGACAACCGGTAATTAACGGCTTCTAATTACGCAATTAACAAACATTTAAGGAGATAATAGGTAGTGTTCAAGGCACAATTAACTTAATTAGGCTATTTGAATGCCTGTGAACGTCTATTCGACTTTACAGTGCGCGTATGACGATCCGCGGAGAAACTACATAATATTAAACGATAACGCGCTGAAACCGAACAAAATACTAACAACACTGACGAATACGAATTTTATCCACGTATTTTATATTTATAAATTTAGTTTTGCGAAACTTTCATGCTTTCGAACGATACAAAACGCAAACGAGAACGGAAAACGCGGAAACAGTAACACACCGACAATCAACGATGAAACGAAAGCATCAGACACGGGTATTAACTTAAAAACTGAAATGTTTTGATATATTTAGCTTCGTTTTTAAATATTATATCCGTAGTCGAAACCGAATCGAAAAACGGATTGAAACGGCGAACGACGCAACGTTACGCGATTTTACCGTAATCGACGTTCGAGCACACCAATAACGACTACCGATCATGTTTTACGCGTTTTAACACTAAAATTTTAGTTTAAGACATTACGCAGAGTTCGGGCTTTGTTAACGGGTTTTTTAGTGTGATTGGGCCACTTAACCATCGGGATTGGGCTTGTGGGCCTGGGGCCCAAGCCCATTAACCCAACCCTAGGTATATAAGTGTAGTAATACACTTATCCTCTCATTTTGTTGAAAACTCAGATCACACGCACACCCTCATCTCATTCATCTGCTCATCATCATCTCCTTCAATATCCTTTCAATAAAACCCTAATACTCACACAAACAAACAAATAGATGAAGCCACCTTCTCATCACAACACACGCTCACCTAACCTCTAGGTCTCGTTCCCTCTCACCTCCGATTATGGCGACCAGCTGCCCCCTCTCACCTCCACCGACACCTATCTCACCTGTAACCCCACCCCCTTCCATCGAGTTGTTTAATCGGCCGGCCACCACAACCGTCACGGTGGTGGTGCGATGACAAAACGAAGATAGAGGAGTCGGAGAGGAGCAACAACGACGGAGCCGGTCAGCGACGCGGCGAAGCCGGCGTCGGAAGACGGAAGCAGCACCGTCTACGTCGGCGGTAGTGCTGTGGTTCGACAAAAGTTTTCGGGTAAGACCTGGTTTCACTTCTTCTCTTTTTATTTCCTTCTAGATCCGAGATGTTCTCCGTCATATGGTGATGTTTCAGGGGGGTTACGGTGGTGGTTTACGGCGGCATAAGGCCACCGGAGTAATGGCAGCGGCGGCGACAAGGGTGGTGGTCCGAGGTACTTCAGTTGGTTCGGGTCACAGCCGCGGTTCGGGTCTTTCGGGAGGTCTCGGGTTAGATTATGCTCGGTTCAGTTCACGACACGGTCGGCTTAAATGAACTCAGCTTCGGGTTTGATTTGGTTCGATCTAGTCTCGGTTGGGTTATGGTTCTAGCTTGGTTCAGGTTTCGTGGAGCGGCTTGGATTCACTCTGGTCGGGTTTGGGTCACGGTCAAAGTCAGTCAACTGGTCAAAAGCCAGTCAACGGTCAACACTCGGGTCAACAGCACGTTCTTAGGTCAAATGCGGTCAACTCAGACCCGGTAAAGCTTAATGACACGAAATTTAGCTTAGCTCGATATAGATCTCAGATTTTTAGTAGTTCACGCGACCGAGCCGACCCGTTTCGTTTTGGTATTAGTTTACATTTATTATACACGACGAAAACTTTATATAGTTTGATTATATGATTGAATTGTTGTCGAAAATTGTTGAATTTTGAAATTATCGACACTTTGATTGTCGGGTTATTCCAAAAACAGAGGAAACTCTGTCCGTTTTTCGTTAAAAATGAGGTTTATGAAACATATATTGTTATAAATACGGCACTTATCGAAATTCGAGCTTTCCTATAAAAATAAAGATGAAAGTATATTTATTTGACGACGTTTTACGAATTACAAAACGTATTTACAACACTTCGACAAAACACGAATTACTAGTCACCAAAAACTCGAATACCTTTATAAAACAAATGTAATTAGTTTTACTTCAAACGTTTGGAAATTCGACAATTATATACAATAAATATATTCATATATATTAATTTCAAATGTCCGAAACTCGAAAAGTTTATACAATAAATACAGTGTTGATAGTTATTCTGAAAGACTATCATTCGACAATTATTTAACAAAAATATAATTAGTTATATTCATTACAACCATCGTTAGTTCGAATATTCTTATAAAATGAATATATTTTCTTATATTCATTTCAAACGTCAAGTTTTCGAATATATATATATGTATATATATTTATTTATTTATTACTTCCATTCTACGAAAACTACAACGGTATATTATCATATCATACACGACACGTACCGCTACCCCTCTACGTATTTCTAGTTACGACGACTAACACGACTTCATATGTATATATTTGATTATATACATATATATAAGTATATATTTTATAACACTCGAAAACTAAGTCGTTTCCGAGACATAGTTTTATCCCGATTATAAACGGGATCAAATAACCATAGATTGGTTATTCTAAGTCAAGATAACACTACCTTAGAGTCGTTTAGTTAACGATTCGGTAGAGCTCGGACACGTAGTTTAGCTACGTTGATTTATTTAGAAAACTTATAAATATCCCTTCGTAGGAATGTCATAGTTGCACGCTAGCTAATTCACGTTCTTGGAACGGCACTATGGAATCACATTAAGCCCGCTTTGCACGGGAATGTCAAGGTGAGTTCATAACCCCCACTTTTTACTGTTTTACATTTTTATAAATGTTTTCGGGGGTGGAAAGACATGCAAGTTTTGTAAAAATAAACAACTTTTCGTTGAACGAAAGCTCATATTTCTAAACCATATTGCGAATGGATTTCAAGGAACTCAAATGATTTACGAACGATTTATACTAAACATACCGGTTTTACAAAACAAACGCGTATTTTCACAAACGTGCATGATTTTCATGACTAGTGACAGGAATGTCCTAGTTACTACAACGGGACTGGGTTGTTCTGCGTACGAACAACGAGACAACCCAATGGGTTTATGTCCCCCTTTTTTCTTTTGAAATACATATTAACTAGGGTATGATTAAGCTATGGAATGAACTCTTGGATCACGTGCGAATAGGCGCTAACTTAGGCACCATTAATCCTTTTAAGGACCACGGAACAGGGGGTAGATCTATCGGGTACGGGTGAGCCCCACTCACGGTCCTTGTGCGGCCACTTAGAGTGCTTTTGTGTCCCTGTCGAAGTGATTTGACACTTAAATCGTCTACCGGAATGAGTGCTTCCTATGTCGGCACACATATTAATGTCTTAGCTACACATTAATGATCAACATGTTCATAGACGCATTACATACCTACTTATATGTAACGCCCTGCGTTTTCAAACATCCTACATTTAGAAACCTTACGTGAAATTCTATCTTTGGAAATCTTGTGTTCTTATAACCATTCTTTCATCGTAATCGTTGTAAAATACGGAACTTGCTTCGTAAATAAAACTTGTACATTACACTTTTTACCTAGTTAAATCATGTTTTATTTCATATTTTACCTTGTTACAAGTTAGGGGAAACATTGTTGCATATTATTACACAACTTAATTAACAAAATTACTCATTATAATGTTTTAAAAAAATAAAAAAAATAAAGAAATATGGCAGCCCAATTCAGCAAAATTCAGCCCCATATAGTTGGGTTTTGTGGGCTAGTTTCAAGGTGTAACCCCTTCTAAACACTTCCAAAGCCCAACCCATTGAAACCCTAATCCTTCCCCCTATAAATACCACTTATAACCAGCCTCCCTACCACTTTTGCAACCCTAAAAACTCACAAAACATCCACCAAACCGTAGCTGAAAGCAAGAGTTCGAGTAGATTGACACCCCTTCACGAAAATGAGCATAACTCACTCAATTCTTATCCGATTCACTCGATTCTTTTTCCTACTTGCTTGTATAATCATGGGGTTCGATTCCTAGACTTCTCCTTGGAGAAATCAGACCTGGAAATGCCCCGAAATAGTCCATAAACTTTCTGTTTGTTTTTATGTTCACCAAAAACTTGTTTAAACCTATGCAACTTGTGTCTAACACATCTCATACCTATGTCCTAATGCTTACAACTTATCCCATGGTTGGTTAAGCTTAAAAACAAGGTTGAGACATTTAAAATCAGAGGATTAAACCTCATAAACTTGGTGTTTTGTTTAGGGTTTTTAACCCACAAGTCATGTCAAACTTTGTCTTTGATACATGAGTGATTATGGAACAACTTGGGTTGTCCAAACATACAATCCTCACATGATTTGATGATTTCTCTTAGTTAGTGTGTATATTTCTTATTCTTTATTGTATGTTCATGACCCTCCTTGGTTGTTTTTTTTACATCAAGTGTAGTGGTGAACACATAGAGGTGCCTAAATGGAAGACTTGATCTTCCTACCTCCTACATGACTTCTATGACATTTAGAGGTACCAAAATGAAGATTTTAATCTCCTACCTCATGCTTGAACTATTGGACATATATTATATAACCTAAATATATTATTCGAATAATCGAATCTTTGATGATGAACTAGTGTTCATATGTCGGGGTACTAGATTACATCATCCTAGACTATGATAACTTGTCACGATTCTAATGGAACCTTGTTCCATGAAAACATCTAAACTCCTTCGAGTTTCCTAGTGTCAAGAACAAGCATCATATGTACTAAATGATTATTTTCCATGTTATTCTCATATCTTATTTTTATGTGGTTTTGAACACCGAATCTCGACTCTAAACATACTTGAACCTTAACCCTTATACATTCGGACTCTAAATCTCTACTCGTCAACAACTGGATAATCGGAAAACATATGCAAACTTTGTGAGTATACTCGTACTTTTCCCCTTTTTACTTTTACCACTTTTGGGGTGTAGCATGTTTACCTATTGAAACTTACACATGAACTTTTGTCTAAACTCATGAACATTCCTATAACATGCTTGTATATGTGATGGCTTGATACTTTAAATTTGGGTGATTCTTATGTGTTGAACTTATCATTAACTTCGTACGAGCCAAACCTTGACATATGTAGCGCTATAGGATTAACGACCCGCCTCTACTGAAACTTTGGTTATGTCATGAGCAAGTTGCGTTTTCTTGGTTTGATATGTTAGACACATGCCATGTTTAAATGTTTATCTTGAATCACATGCTTGCTATGAGGAATTGTTCAAACTTATCTTATGCTATGTACGTATCAAACTTGTATACTCGCCTTTGCTTTTGCATTGAACTTTATTTTAAACATGTTACAGGTTGAGGACGATGATGCTATGAAATGAAGTAGCGTTGATGCCTAGATACACATATAGACGTTAGGGTTTAAAATGTTGTATCAAAATTTTGATATGTTATCATGTTGTTTTGTTAAACTTGTCGTATTTGAATTTCTTGTAACGTTGACTATTTGAAGTTATGAAATGAAATGAAATTTGGATTTTCTAAATATTGTCACAAATAGCGTTATGATGTCTCTAGAAATCTTCACACTTCGTCTCATCCCGATGTTTCCGCCATTGGTTGGGGTGTGACATTATATACCGAACTTTCAAATGTTTTTAAGATTCATTTGATGTAAACTCACAAATACATGGATTTACAAACTTTGGTAACGTTTTTCAAATTATACCTAAGTGAGAGGACGCGCTGATCCTGCTTA
Source organism: Helianthus annuus (assembly GCF_002127325.2). Lineage (NCBI taxonomy): Eukaryota > Viridiplantae > Streptophyta > Magnoliopsida > Asterales > Asteraceae > Helianthus > Helianthus annuus. Next base: position 158,617,329 of record NC_035446.2, on the reverse strand, counting down.
CAAAGGTTCGTTTGGGCTCGGCCCATTCTCTCTCGTGCAATGCACAAAGACTCTTGTGGGCTAGACTCACAGTTTTTCATATATCATGCCAAGAAAATAATTTTACTATATTTTCTCAACAACTTTAAAACCGGTTATCAAAAAGATTTATTTTAAATCTTTTTAAAATAAACTATGAACTCGCTCAACTTTATGTTGACTTTTTCGCATGTTCTTTCTCAGGTTGCATTTTCAAAACTATGGAACGGTTGGAATAGGAGAACCCATGGGAATTCGAGTACTTAGCGGCGTTCATTTTCTAGAAGTCTTAGCTTATTTGCTTCCGCTGTGCAATGAAGATACCGGTCCAGTCACGCCAAGCTCTGATATTTCGGGGTGTGACACACCCGTCGTTGCACCACCAGTCGTTGAGATCCCAGAGGTAGCACCCATACCCGATCCCATGACGATTTTTGATGACCTTGCACCGTTTGCTACCCACATTGACCCGAGATACGCTAACACCGGCAATGGGTGGATTGAGGAGGATGACTACCCTCCATATGTAGTCCCAGTCACTCCCCCTACCGCACCTACTGCTGTACCACTCGATGTTCCCTTGTTTCCTCCACCCACATCTGGTACCCATGGTACCCGACCTTCCTATCACTTTCCTTCAGGACATTCCTCCGCCCCAACCTGGGGAGGGATCGTCGAGTCAGCCCTTCGGCCACACTCCATTTATGCCAGGGGATAGCCAGTTCTTACCACAGATCCCTTATCCTGATTTTCTTCCGCCCGTGTCTTCTACTGCACCTTTCATGTCCCAGTTTCCCCATACCACTTCACAGTTTGCATTTACCCCACACACTACACATCCAGCTTCAGCCCCGATGGGTGAGCCATTTCTATGGTCATCACCCCACGTTATGCCAGTATCCGACCCTTATCATCCCTTCCATGCCGGATACTCTATAGAGGACACGCTCACGTCACTGCAGTTACAGCAGGATGCCTTGAGACGGTGTGTCCAGCGGTTGGAGAGAGCTCCACATCCTCACTGCCCCTGTCAGACTCTGTCTACAGCATCTCACACTTCTTTCCCATCATCTCAGGATTCGGACGTTCGTTTCCTCCCTCTCGATCAACAGGTTGCTTTCGTGTTGCATTTTGCCTATGCACTTGAGGAGGACTTGGTGCAGTTGCGCCGATTGATTTTCTCTCGTTTTCCACCTCCTCCGCCGCCATCGGCATAGCCACTTCTGATTTATTGCAGGTATTGACTATTTTGACGAGAAGACAGCGACCGAGCCAGACTTACAGCATTTTTGAAGACCACTTTTGACATCATATGGATATTCGATTTTGACAGTTGTATTTGGTTAGACATTTCAAGACAAGGGCATTGTGACCCTTAGTCTCTTGGGTTGTATGGTACTTTTTGGGAAAACTTACAAACATTGTATTGTGGTTTAATTATATGAAAGCTCAGTCGCAGTATTCTCGTTACATGTTTTGTTAAAATTATTGGTGTTATGGATATGACATGAGATGTTATGTGCATGATGAATGTTACTATGTATACGCATGATTATTATACTTACTATGACCTGACCAATATGGAACATCCTCTAGAAAATGCCTCCACGACGTGACGCACGCATGTCGACTAACCAGGCAGAACTGCAAGGAATCATCGCTGCCGCATTTGCGCAATATGCTGCTTCTCAAGGAGGAACAAGCGGAAGCATTTCCAACAACAACAACAACCCTCCGAATGGTAATGATCAGTCATAGGAGACACATTACACTATATTTGGACAATTCTTGTGCGGTTGCTAATAGCTCCTATGAATGACATTGCTTGTACAGGGTGTACTTTCAAGCAATTCTTAGATTGCAAGCCGCAAAACTTTGATGGCACTGGAGGTGCCGTAGCTTTTACTCGTTGGACTGAAAAGACGGAGACAACAATAAGAATGAGCAAATGTGCACCGGGACAACAAGTTACGTACATCACTGGGCTCTTTACTGATGGTGCCCTATCATGGTGGAATCTCCAAGTTCAAACACTAGGAGAGACTGCAGCATACGCCATGACTTGGGCTGAATTGAAAGAGCTGATGCGCAAGAAGTATTGCTCCAGGGCCGAGATCCAGAGATTGGAAACCGAATTTTGGAACCTAAGGATGGAAGGTCCAAAAATCGCCGAGTATGTTCAAAGGTTTCATGATCTGTCCCATGTAGTGTCGTACATGGTCACGCCCGAATTCAAGCGCGTGGAACGTTTCATCTGGGGGTTAGCACCTCAGATTATGAGTATGGTCACAACGTCGAAACCAACAACCATTACTGAAGCCATCGACTTGAGCATCTCACTGACTGAAGAAGCCATCAGGCTAAACAAGTTTTCAAAGGATGATCAGAAAAAGAAAGAGACTCATGTGGAGTCGTCGGGGGAAAACAAACGGAAGTTTTCCAACTTCAAGCAAGGAACCAGCAGTGGTAGTAAGAGAAGCGAATCAAACACACCAACCAGGGCCAAGGCTGGTGATGAAAACAGAGGAAAGGGTTACATGGGCACTCTGCCCAAGTGTGGTACATGTCAGTTCCATCATCCCGGCCCGTGCCGACTCAGGAAATGCGAATCTTGCGGGAAGACGGGCCATTCAAAGGAGACGTGTTGGGTTGGATCAGGCCAAGGTGGCCAAAGGGGTTACAATAACAACCGTGGTAATGGAAACAGGCCGCAAGGAAATAATGGGGGAAACGAAAATCGTGGAAATGCCCCGAATCAAGCTGGTAACCGGGGAACAAACAAAAATCGAGTCGGGAATGGAAATGGGAATGGCCGAGGGCCAGGATGCTTCAACTGCGGGGACGTTGGGCACTTCAAAAGGGAATGCCCAAAGATAAATCAAGCGCAAGGCAGAGTTTTTAACATTGGTGCGAGGGAAGCGCGCCAAGATCCGAATGTTGTCACTGGTACGTTCCCTATAAATCAATGCTATACATCTGTTCTTTTTGATACTGGTGCCGATTATAGTTTCGTATCGTTAGACTTTAAGAATATGCTTGGGTTAGCTGCTAGTAAGTTAGACATTCCGTACTCGATTGAATTGGCGAATGGGAAACTAGTTGAAACGGGTGAAGTTATCAGGGGATGCATGATAGAACTAGGAGGACACGAATTTACCCTAGACCTACTGCCAGTCTAGTTGGGAAGCTTCGATGTGGTAATAGGGATGGATTGGCTGTCTAGCAACAAAGCCGAGGTGATTTGTCACGAGAAGACCATCCGCATCCCAATGGCCGATGGAGAGACGATTATAGTTCATGGAGAGAAGCGTGATACGCCATTGAGGATCATTAGCTGCTTGAAAGCTAGGAAGTGTTTGAAGAAAGGATGTGTTGCCTTCTTGGCACATATCGTTGATAAGGAAGCCGCTGAGCCAAAGATCGAAGACATTCCAGTCGTGAGGGAATATCCTGAAGTCTTTCCAGAAGACTTACCAGGGTTGCCAACTCCAAGACAAGTCGAATTTCACATTGACTTAGTTCCAGGCGTCGCGCCTGTGGCTAAGGCACCCTATCGACTTGCACCTTCAGAGATGCAAGAGCTGTCAACACAACTCCAAGAGCTGTTAGATAAGGGATTCATCAGACCAAGCTTCTCACCCTATGGAGCTCCAGTTTTGTTCGTTAAGCAGAAGGATGGTAGTTTTCGCATGTGTATAGACTACCGCGAGCTTAACAAGTTGACTGTCAAGAATAGGTATCCTTTGCCAAGGATCGATGACCTGTTCGATCAACTACAAGGTTCAAGTTTCTACTCAAAGATCGATCTACGATCGGGTTATCACCAGCTAAGAATACAAGAGGAAAGTATTCCCAAGACTACCTTTAGAACTCGATGTGGACATTACGAGTTTCTGGTTATGCCATTTGGGCTAACAAACGCACCAACAGTTTTCATGGATTTGATGAACAGAGTCTGCAAGTCGTACCTCGACAAGTTCGTAATCGTATTCATTGATGATATTTTGATCTACTCGAAGACGAAGGAAGAACACGAGCAACACTTGAGAGCTATTCTAGAGCTGCTTAAGAAGGAGAAGTTGTACGCCAAGTTCTAGAAATGTGAGTTTTGGTTACGTGAATTCCAGTTTCTTGGACATGTGGTTAATGGAAATGGAATCCATGTGGATCCCACGAAGATCGAGGCGATCGAGAATTGGGAGTCTCCAAAAACGCCAACCGAGATTCGACAATTCTTAGGTTTGGCTGGGTATTATCGTAGATTCATTGAGGATTTTTCCAAAATCGCTCAACCTCTCACTGCACTTACTCAGAAAGACAAGAAGTTTGATTGGAGCGACAAACAAGAAGAAGCGTTTCAGTTGTTGAAGAACAAGCTTTGTGACGCACCGATTTTAGCTCTACCCGAAGGCACGGATGACTTCGTGGTATATTGTGACGCCTCGCGTCAGGGTTTAGGCTGCGTGTTGATGCAGCGACAGAAGGTCATAGCCTATGCCTCACGCCAGCTGAAAGTTCACGACAAGAACTACACCACGCACGACTTGGATTTAGGCGCTGTGGTGTTCGCATTGAAGATCTGGCGACACTATCTGTCACACCCCTATTTTCCACATGTCACCGGTGGGCCCGGTGGGGAGTATCGTGACGTAATCGATATCATCATAGTCAAACAACACAACATATGAATGCACAGCGGAAGCAAAAGATATAGATTTATTTCAACTGAATAAATTGTAATAGTTAAGTATCACAAACAGTCGAAATAGATCCACAGGCGGATCAAATAAAAAGGAAAACTGTTCAACAGACTTTGACATCTAAAGCTTGCGAGACTTGAGTAATGATGCCTGGAGTAGCCAGCCTATTTCGTCTAGGACCTGCACTTAGCCTTTTTGGAAAATACGTTAGTTTGCACTGGTAAATACAACTTAACTGACTCATTTTGAAAACATTTAGAAAATTGATTTGAGTGCACTTAGGCAAAAATATATTTTTAACTTGGGACAATTATTCAAAATAATCTTGTATACAGTTTTACTCATTTGTCGTCCATCAGGGCCGGTTTGTAGGGCCGGACTTAAGTTAACTGACACACCACAGGTATAGTGCCCACAAGGTCGATTCCTTATAGTGGGATACCAGTTTTTACATAAGGCAGCTGTCAGGTGTACGCCTACACCCCGTGCTTAGGTCGTGGCCATTTCATGAATGATGCCAAGGATATCCGGGACATGGTCATTTAACCCCCAAGGGCCATACACCAAATAATACATATCAAACAGGTTATGTAAATACATAAATCACAATCCGATTTAAATGACTACATACACCCAACCAAGCGGTACTTTTATAGTACCGTATCCCAAGCCCGTATAGGGAAAATAAGTTAAGAGTATTTACCTGAGCAATGTATAAATCAAATACAGCAAGTGCACGTATCTTTTACTGGGCTCCTAATCTGGAACGAAGGTTTTTAATAACCTATTAGAATCCTAACGGGTCTTTAATTAAGCTTAGACTTAGACCGGTTAGTTTTCAAAAGGAATACACGGTTCAAACGCATGATGAAGCGAAGACCGGTTTAGAATGTGGTTTTGACCCAACAAGCTTGGATACTTGTTTAATATGGGTAACTTAATCACATTCTGGATTTTGAGACGAAAACGATTTGGTTTGACCCGTTTCGGCTAATATATGCAAACTAGTCACACAAGCCGATCCGAACGCGAAACATGCGTAACGGGTAACCATAAGAGTCATGAACATGTTCCATAAGTTAATATGCCTTTGACATGTTGTGATATCAGTAGGATATTTTCCATTATGCCCAATATGAATTTAAAAACCAACTTAAGCCTCGAAGGGTATTTTGGTCATTTAAAAGGTTATAAAAGAGGTCAAATAGCAATCTGAGTTATAGGTCTGATTAAATCAGTACAAATACTTAATTTACTAAGTTATATCATTTGGGTATAGTCTATAGGTGAAATTTATCACTTATAACCAAACTATGCATCTTAAGGGCATTTTGGTAATTTCACATAGGCTTAAAAAGGTCAAAACTAGAATTCTGAGTTTTAGACTTTTGCTTACTGCTAAAGTATGAAATTTTACTTAAAACATCAGTAGGTATCAAGCCTTATACACCTAAAATGGTTTTAATATATACTATGCGTAAAAAAAAACGCTTAAAAGGCGATTTTAAGCTATTTCCGGGTTCTTAAAGGAAAACTGATATTTTTACTATTCCAGAAGGCTTAACATATTCTATTTATCATATTATATTAGTAGAAAAAGATTTGGTATCAAAAGGTTTGGTAAAACTCTTTTTATGGCTTAAAGGGGTAAAACCGACAATTACCGAATTAAGCTTAGAACTCTAGGTTATGATCAGTCTAAAAATAAATAAAAATCTTCAAAAATCCTAAAATATTATATTACATCAGTGGGTAAAAAGTTTGGTATCAACAATTGGGTTTAGATAGGCTATATGCTAGTCATACGGTTAATTTACCGAAAAGCTTCTTAATTACGCTAATGAGCATATCTCCTAATCTAGACCTCAAACTGATGTGAAATTTTATGGACATGCTTATAGATCAGTAATAAAGGTTTTTGTCCTTTCACATCTTTAAGAATCTTGTTTTAATATCAAAGGGCATTATGGTCAACATTTCGGCATTATGGAAACACGTAATGATCTTTAATTCTAAGAACCAAGTAGTATAACTTTGGGAGGTTATACTATCATATAACATGGTCACAAAGGACCCTAAGGCATAAATAAACTCAAGCTAATTCGGGTCAGAACTGAAAGTCAAAGCAAAGGTCAAACTTTGCGACTTTCGGTCGCGAACCGAGCCTATACTTAGAATTGTCGGGTTGAATCATGCTTAGACATGATCAACTAATAATTACCAAGTTATTAAAGTGACAAAACTGATTTTAAAGATTTTATATCATTAGCTATGAATTTTATTTAAAACAACCCGATTGACTTTAATTTGACCCGACAATTAAACTAAGTAAACGTGGTAATTAGGAGGTGCCCTTTAGAGGGTTAATTACCTACCTAATTACGATCACGTTGCCATGTTCGACGCGAACCATGGCTCAACCGATTAAAAGTCAAAGTGTTTATCGATAAAGCTTGACTTTTCGGTTTAAACGCTAAACGATTAAACTAAGCATGAAGGAAATACTTACAAAAGTCCAAAGGACTTGAAGATCACTCAAAAGGAGGTTCCCTTGATCAGGCTCCTCAGATTTGAGTGTTAGAGCAAGATTGGAAGTGAATGAGCAAGGAAATGCCATGAACAAGGAGGGTATTTATAGGTTTTCGAGAGCCGTTAGGATCGTTCATCGATAATCGTGCTTCAATCTCAGCCCTACACCTCATACCCATGGTTTACAAAACAATGGGCAGCCCCTAGATTCATGGATTGAGAGATAAGAGCAAAACCAAGGCTGGTTTTCAAAATTCTGGAGCTGGGCATGCTATACGGACCGTATGGTCCTGTATACGGTCCGTAAGGGACCTGCACAGCACATGCAATCTTTCATTAATTGACAGATTTGGCCCCTGCACTCCCAAATGCCATTTCCGACACTTCCAAAGGCCGTTAAACCATTTTTAAGGCTCTACAATGATGCCTAAGCATAGGGAACATGAAACATGCCCAAAAATATGCCGGATGTCGGTTCGTTTGGTCGTACGGTCCCGTTGTTCGGCTAATTACGACAAAACACGGACGGACGCTAAAAACGATCCAAATTACGCGACGAATGGAATTTTATCAAGCCAAACACTAAAATAAAATATTTTAGTGCTTACATAAATTTTTGGGTGTCCGGGGATATACAGAATGCGAGATATGCGCGAAAGTGCAAACTTGTGCACTTTTTGACACTTTTAGTCCCTGCATAACATAAAAGTGTATTTTTTTGCGCACCAAACACCTCTAAGCCTATAACTAAGCTATCAAAAGGTTAATTAGAGTGTGCTAAACTCATGGTCATACTCCGGAAGGTTCGATTCCTTACGAATTGACATACTTTTGCGGTTTGACGCTTTTAACCCCTCGCATACGAATATTGTCATAACTTTCTCATACTTTATCGAAACCTTGTGAAATTTTTATCACACATTCTTGTGAGTATAATTAACCATTACAAAACTTTGGGTCTGCTAAAAGATCACTCAGAGGTATACTTTAAACATGTTGACACATTTAGCCCCTGTAGTTTGTAATTCCTCACTTTCTTTCACAATTGGCTTCGTATGATCCATGATTTATTCGTTTAAGGGTATAAACATCATGTAGGGTTATTGAAAGATATATTTATCTGATGTTGACATCTTGAACCCTTACGTTCACATATTTTCCTTGTTTGTCAACTTTAGTCCTTCATACGTAATCTTTCACACGTTCAAAGTTTATGACACGTGTCAGTACATTATTGGACATGAATTTTCGAGGTGTTACATCCTCACCCCCTTAAAAGAAATCTCGCCCTCGAGATTTACTGAAACAACTGAGGGTACTTTTCTTTCATTGTGGATTCTACCTCCCACGTGTACTCGGGACCTTTGCGGGCATCCCATTTAACCTTTACAATAGGTACATGCTTCCTCCGAAGCTTCTTAACCTGTCGATCCTCAATCGACAAAGGTTTCTCCACAAATTTCAAGCTCTCATCTATATGCACATCTGTATGCGGTATGACTAGCGACTCATCAGCTAGACATTTCTTCAGATTGCAGATGTGGAAGACATTATGAATACCACTGAACTCTTCAGGTAAGTTTAACTTATAAGCCACTGATCCTACACATTCGATGATCTCGAATGGTCCTATATACCTCGGGCTTAACTTACCTTTCTTGCCAAATCGCATCACTCCTTTCCAGGGTGATACTTTAAGCAGAACCTTATCACCAACCTCGAACTTGAGGGGTTTTCGCCTTTCATCAGCATAGCTCTTCTGCCTATCTCTGGCAGCTTTTAGGCGATCACGAATCTGGACAATCTTGTCCGTCGTTTCCAGGACTATATCTGGTCCTGATATTTGAGCTTCTCCTACTTCTGCCCAACAAATGGGTGTTCTGCATTTCCTACCATATAATGCCTCAAAAGGCGCAGCCTTAATGCTTGTATGGTAGCTGTTGTTATAGGAGAACTCGATCAAGGGTAGGTGCTTATCCCAGCTACCCCCTAAATCGATCACACATGCACGCAGCATGTCTTCCAATGTTTGAATTGTACGCTCACTCTGCCCATCCGTCTGAGGATGGTAAGCCGTACTGAAGCTTAAGCGCGTGCCCAGAGACTGTTGGAAACTTTTCCAAAAGTGTGACGTGTATCTGGTATCTCTGTCCGAGATAATAGCCACAGGCACTCCATGCAAAGATACAATCTTGTCAACATACAATTGGGCCAACATGTCAGAACTGTAAGTTTCCTTAATAGGTAGGAAATGTGCTGACTTAGTCAGTCTATCTACTATCACCCATATAGTATCATTTCCTTTCTTAGTCTTTGGCAACTTGGTGATGAAATCCATCGTCACCATTTCCCATTTCCAAGTGGGAATTTCAGGCTGTTGCAGCAAACCTGACGGCTTTTGATGTTCAGCTTTAACTTGAGCACACGTCAAGCATTTAGCTACATAGGTGGCTATAGACTTCTTCAAGCCTATCCACCAATAATTTGCCTTTAGATCCTGGTACATCTTATCAGCTCCAGGATGAACGGAATATTTGGAACTGTGGGCTTCCTGAAGGATAACATCCCGAAGTCCTCCATAAACAGGAACCCATATTCGTCCATTTAATCTTAGGATTCCGTCCTTGCCGTAGGATAACTGCTCCTCAGTTACTCCTAGCTTTTCCTCAGGATAGTTAGCTTCCAACATTGCTTCCTTCTGTGCAGCTAACAACCTTTCATTCAAGCTATTCTTGATCTCAATGCTCTTGGCATTGATTCTTATAGGCTTCACTCTTTCCTTTCTGCTTAAGGCATCAGCAACCACATTTGCCTTACCTGGATGGTATCTTATCTCACAATCATAATCATTCAGAGTTTCCATCCAGCGTCGCTGCCTCATGTTCAAATCCTTCTGGTTGAACAGGTGCTGAAGGCTTTTGTGATCTGAATAGATCACACACTTGGTTCCATACAAGTAATGCCTCCATAGTTTTAGTGCAAATACAATGGCACCCAATTCCAAATCATGGGTGGTGTAATTCTTCTCGTGCACTTTTAACTGGCGTGAAGCATAGGCAATAACCTTGCCTTTCTGCATAAGCACACATCCCATCCCGGTGTGTGATGCATCACAATATACTACAAACTCATCTATACCTTCAGGCAACGTCAGCACAGGAGCGTTGCTTAACTTCTGCTTCAGAATGTCGAATGACTCTTGCTGCTTAGGCCCCCAACCAAACTTGCTATTCTTGTGGGTGAGAAGAATTAGGGGTGCTGCAATTCTTGAGAAGTTTTCGATAAACCGTCTATAATATCCTGCCAGTCCTAGAAAGCTGCGAATCTCCGAAGGCGTCTTCGGCTCTTGCCAGTTCATGATGGCCTCAATCTTAGCGGGATCTACTTGGATACCACGCTCGCTTACCACATGTCCAAGGAATTGGACTTCACGAAGCCAAAACTCACACTTCGAGAACTTGGCATAAAGTTTCTCCTGCTGAAGCAGCTTCAGAATACAACGGAGGTGCTTCTCATGGTCAGCTTGACTCTTCGAGTAGATGAGAATGTCATCGATGAAGACAATGACAAATTTATCCAAATATGGCTTGCAAACGCGATTCATGAGATCCATGAATGCGGCAGGTGCATTAGTGAGCCCAAAAGGCATCACTAAGAACTCATAATGACCATAACGAGTCCTAAATGCAGTCTTGTGTACATCTTCATGCCTAACCTTCAACTGATGATAGCCTGACCTCAAGTCGATCTTAGAGAAATAACTTGCCTCTTGCAATTGATCGAACAGATCGTCGATCCTGGGCAAAGGATACCTATTCTTGATAGTAACCTTATTAAGCTCACGATAATCAATGCACAGACGCATTGATCCATCCTTCTTCTTAACAAACAAGATTGGCGCTCCCCAAGGAGATGAACTAGGTCTAATAAAACCTTTGGCTAGCAAATCATCAAGTTGCGTCCTCAATTCCTTCATCTCTGTTGGTGCCAACCTATAAGGTGCTCTCGCAACAGGTGCAGATCCGGGGATGATGTCAATTCTGAATTCTACTTGCTTGTCTGGCGGCAAACCAGGCAGTTCTTCTGGGAAAACCTCAGGATACTCTGAAATGACTGGAATATCTTCAATCTTGGGCTTCTGCTCGTCGACTGAGACTTGTGCCATATAAATAACACAACCCTTCTTCTTGCACTTAGATGCATTGAGCATAGACACTTGCTCAGGCAATCCGTGCTGGGTATCTCCTCGAATGGTAAGTGACTCACCAGACGGAGTCTTAACCACCACTTGCTTCTTGTTACAGATGATCTGGGCTTGGTTATCCGATAACCAATCCATGCCCAATACTATATCAAATCCGGCTAACTTCAAAGGAAGCAAGGACATAGGAAAAGAGTGGTTCCTAATGGATATAAAACATCCATCTAAAACGGTTGAGGCGGTTTCTAAGGTACCATCGGCTAATTCTACCTCATATTTCACACTTAAGGTTTTAACAGGTAAATTCAATAACTTACAGAACTTATCATCTACGAATGACTTATCAGCTCCGGAATCAAACAGTACTCTAGCATAAACGTCATTTATGAGGAAAGTACATGTAATCACGTTGTCGTCCTGAATTGCCTCTTGCACGTTCATTTGGAAGACCCTAGCATTGGTCTTCTTGACCTCCTCAGGCTTCCTGGCGTTTTTAGGGCAGTTAGTCTTAATGTGCCCTTTCTCGTTACAGCCGTAGCAGGTAGCATCTTTAATCCTCTTGCAATCAATAGTCTTGTGCTCTCTAGACTTGCACAACCCACATGCAGGTGGTCCTGATTGAGACTTGGTCTCAAGCCTGCACTTTCCAAAATGGCGTTTTTGGCAAGTTGAGCACTTTGGCTTTTCCTCTGCTCGCTGACTACCTTTTCCAGACCCAAACTTTTTGGACTCAGTGTTTCCCTTGTGCTTCTTCTCCGACCCTCGTGAGTTATCCTCCTCACGCTTCCTCTTACTCTCTTCAGAGTTCTTGAGCGATCTTAACCTGACCGCATCCAAGGTGAGGGATAGAGATAGATCAGCAACTGATCTAAAAGTAGTAGGTCTAGAAGCCTTAACACTGGCTTTGATTTCTGGGGCGAAACCCCCAATGAAGCGAGCAATCCTCTTAGGTTCTGGTGTCACAAGGTAGGGAACCAATCTAGACATGGTATTGAAACTGGTGAGGTAAGCTTGACAATCTAAATTCTTCATCACCAAGGATAAGAAATCCGATTCAATCCTTTCCACCTCATGCTGTGGACAATAGTTCTCCTTAATGAGAACAACAAACTGCTCCCATGACATATTATAGAGTGGGATCTTCCCAACAGCTTGAATGAGAGACTTCCACCATGCCAGTGCCTCTCCCTTGAATGATTGGGATACATACTTCACTACATCCCTTTCAGCACAACCGCTGATATCAACAATGGTATCCATTTCATCTAACCAAGTCATACAATCAATTGCTTCTTTTTCCCCCGTGAAATCCCGGGGTTTGCAGGAAACAAAGTACTTATAAGTACAAGACTTGGTACGAGGCTCATCATCGAACACTATTCTCTTGGATGGAACACTATGTTGGTTTGAGGAATGTTCGACATTCTCTTTCTTAGGTCCATCCTTCTTCGAGGGTGGCTTGCTATGAGCTTCAGAATGATTCTTAGGAACAGACTTAGAGTGGGGTACTGAAGAAGTTCTACTATACGTCTCACTAACCTCCTTGAATTGCTCCTTCACAGCTTTAGACACAGCTGTATCAATCAGCGTACGGAGCTCTCCTTTGGTTATATTAATCCTATCATTATCGTCATCTTCCAGAGAATGACTGTTCACTTCCTCCGACCTTACCATGTAGCTTTAATTGCTATATAAAATCAAATGAGGATGAGGTTTATATGGAAGCTTATACGGTTCTATTGTTTTAAACGATTTGTTAACCATGGTTTTTAATACACATTTTAGTTAATTATACAGGATAACCCTAAATCATATATAATAGCACAAAAGGCCTAGTCACATAGACAGATTTATTTAATAACCAGGATTTTACAGAATCGAGGTATTAAGGTTCGAATCAAAGTTCATTACCTTTCCTTGACAGGGAGTTGCAGGCTACCACTGTCCTTAGTCCCAGAGGACGTTAATTATAGCCCGTGGGCACTTCATCCTTAAGGGATGATTATATAAATAAGGGAATTTAGAATAACCCCTTTTTAATAATGACTTATGTGATTTTATCGGATCACACTTTGTCAAGCATATAACATATCAAATGTTAATAAGGGTTGAATCCTTTGAATAGGTTTTACCATTTTGGCCATGTCTGCAATGACAATTAGGCTAGGTTTTACCTTTAAGATTCTTTTAATATTAAGCGCAGAGCAATCCTAATTTGAGATGTTAAAAAGGATCTGAATCTAATTGAGGAACTACCATCTTGGCCCTGTCTTAGAATGACACTTGAGCTAGGTCTTGTCCTTTTTAGATTTTGCCATTTTATCACAATGGTAGATCTTTATAGAAAGGAATTATATTATTATAGAAATGGTTGCCCTAATTGGGTCTTCTAAAAATGACTTGCCCATGCAAGAGCTAATCATAAAATAACGAAGGAAACGAATAAAGGAGAAACAGAAACGAATTAGGATTTATCCTATGTTCTTTGTCTAGACTCAAGAAAGTGCAATTGTGTAACTGAGATTAAACACAAAAGGCTAGTGTTTAATTCACTCAGTGTTGGCTCTGATACCAACCTGTCACACCCCTATTTTCCACATGTCACCGGTGGGCCCGGTGGGGAGTATCGTGACGTAATCGATATCATCATAGTCAAACAACACAACATATGAATGCACAGCGAAAGCAAAAGATATAGATTTATTTCAACTGAATAAATTGTAATAGTTAAGTATCACAAACAGTCGAAATAGATCCACAGGCGGATCAAATAAAAAGGAAAACTGTTCAACAGACTTTGACATCTAAAGCTTGCGAGACTTGAGTAATGATGCCTGGAGTAGCCAGCCTATTTCATCTAGAACCTGCACTTAGCCTTTTTGGAAAATACGTCAGTTTGCACTGGTAAATACAACTTAACTGACTCATTTTGAAAACATTTAGAAAATTGATTTGAGTGCACTTAGGCAAAAATATATTTTTAACTTGGGACAATTATTCAAAATAATCTTGTATACAGTTTTACTCATTTGTCGTCCATCAGGGCCGGTTTGTAGGGCCGGACTTAAGTTAACTGACACACCACAGGTATAGTGCCCACAAGGTCGATTCCTTATAATGGGATACCGGTTTTTACATAAGGCAGCTGTCAGGTGTACGCCTACACCCCGTGCTTAGGTCGTGGCCATTTCATGAATGATGCCAAGGATATCCGGGACATGGTCATTTAACCCCAAGGGCCATACACCAAATAATACATATCAAACAGGTTATGTAAATACATAAATCACAATCCGATTTAAATGACTACATACACCCAACCAAGCGGTACTTTTATAGTACCGTATCCCAAGCCCGTATAGGGAAAATAAGTTAAGAGTATTTACCTGAGCAATGTATAAATCAAATACAGCAAGTGCACGTATCTTTTACTGGGCTCCTAATCTGGAACGAAGGTTTTTAATAACCTATTAGAATCCTAACGGGTCTTTAATTAAGCTTAGACTTAGACCGGTTAGTTTTCAAAAGGAATACACGGTTCAAACGCATGATGAAGCGAAGACCGGTTTAGAATGTGGTTTTGACCCAACAAGCTTGGATACTTGTTTAATATGGGTAACTTAATCATATTCTGGATTTTGAGACGAAAACGATTTGGTTTGACCCGTTTCGGCTAATATATGCAAACTAGTCACACAAGCCGATCCAAACGCGAAACATGCGTAACGGGTAACCATAAGAGTCATGAACATGTTCCATAAGTTAATATGCCTTTGACATGTTGTGATATCAGTAGGATATCTTCCATTATGCCCAATATGAATTTAAAAACCAACTTAAGCCTCGAAGGGTATTTTGGTCATTTAAAAGGTTATAAAAGAGGTCAAATAGCAATCTGAGTTATAGGTCTGATTAAATCAGTACAAATACTTAATTTACTAAGTTATATCATTTGGGTATAGTCTATAGGTGAAATTTATCACTTATAACCAAACTATGCATCTTAAGGGCATTTTGGTAATTTCACATAGGCTTAAAAAGGTCAAAACTAGAATTCTGAGTTTTAGACTTTTGCTTACTGCTAAAGTATGAAATTTTACTTAAAACATCAGTAGGTATCAAGCCTTATACACCTAAAATGGTTTTAATATATACTATGCGTAAAAAAAACGCTTAAAAGGCGATTTTAAGCTATTTCCGGGTTCTTAAAGGAAAACTGATATTTTTACTATTCCAGAAGGCTTAACATATTCTATTTATCATATTATATTAGTAGAAAAAGATTTGGTATCAAAAGGTTTGGTAAAACTCTTTTTATGGCTTAAAGGGGTAAAACCGACAATTACCGAATTAAGCTTAGAACTCTAGGTTATGATCAGCCTAAAAATAAATAAAAATCTTCAAAAATCCTAAAATATTATATTACATCAGTGGGTAAAAAGTTTGGTATCAACAATTGGGTTTAGATAGGCTATATGCTAGTCATACGGTTAATTTACCGAAAAGCTTCTTAATTACGCTAATGAGCATATCTCCTAATCTAGACCTCAAACTGATGTGAAATTTTATGGACATGCTTATAGATCAGTAATAAAGGTTTTTGTCCTTTCACATCTTTAAGAATCTTGTTTTAATATCAAAGGGCATTATGGTCAACATTTCGGCATTATGGAAACACGTAATGATCTTTAATTCTAAGAACCAAGTAGTATAACTTTGGGAGGTTATACTATCATATAACATGGTCACAAAGGACCCTAAGGCATAAATAAACTCAAGCTAATTCGGGTCAGAACTGAAAGTCAAAGCAAAGGTCAAACTTTGCGACTTTCGGTCGCGAACCGAGCCTATACTTAGAATTGTCGGGTTGAATCATGCTTAGACATGATCAACTAATAATTACCAAGTTATCAAAGTGACAAAACTGATTTTAAATATTTTATATCATTAGCTATGAATTTTATTTAAAACAACCCGATTGACTTTAATTTGACCCGACAATTAAACTAAGTAAACGTGGTAATTAGGAGGTGCCCTTTAGAGGGTTAATTACCTACCTAATTACGATCACGTTGCCATGTTCGACGCGAACCATGGCTCAACCGATTAAAAGTCAAAGTGTTTATCGATAACGCTTGACTTTTCGGTTTAAACGCTAAACGATTAAACTAAGCATGAAGGAAATACTTACAAAAGTCCAAAGGACTTGAAGATCACTCAAAAGGAGGTTCCCTTAACCAGGCTCCTCAGATTTGAGTGTTAGAGCAAGATTGGAAGTGAATGAGCAAGGAAATGCCATGAACAAGGAGGGTATTTATAGGTTTTCGAGAGCCGTTAGGATCGTTCATCGATAATCGTGCTTCAATCTCAGCCCTACACCTCATACCCATGGTTTACAAAACAATGGGCAGCCCCTAGATTCATGGATTGAGAGATAAGAGCAAAACCAAGGCTGGTTTTCAAAATTCTGGAGCTGGGCATGCTATACGGACCGTATGGTCCTGTATACGGTCCGTAAGGGACCTGCACAGCACATGCAATCTTTCATTAATTGACAGATTTGGCCCCTGCACTCCCAAATGCCATTTCCGACACTTCCAAAGGCCGTTAAACCATTTTTAAGGCTCTACAATGATGCCTAAGCATAGGGAACATGAAACATGCCCAAAAATATGCCAGATGTTGGTTCGTTTGGTCGTACGGTCCCGTTGTTCGGCTAATTACGACGAAACACGGACGGACGCTAAAAACGATCCAAATTACGCGAAGAATGGAATTTTATCAAGCCAAACACTAAAATAAAATATTTTAGTGCTTACATAAATTTTTGGGTGTCCGTGGATATACAGAATGCGAGATATGCGCGAAAGTGCAAACTTGTGCACTTTTTGACACTTTTAGTCCCTGCATAACATAAAAGTGTATTTTTTTGCGCACCAAACACCTCTAAGCCTATAACTAAGCTATCTAAAGGTTAATTAGAGTGTACTAAACTCATGGTCATACTCCGGAAGGTTCGATTCCTTACGAACTGACATACTTTTGCGGTTTGACGCTTTTAACCCCTCGCATACGAATATTGTCATAACTTTCTCATACTTTATCGAAACCTTGTGAAATTTTTATCACACATTCTTGTGAGTATAATTAACCATTACAAAGCTTTGGGTCTGCTAAAAGATCACTCAGAGGTATACTTTAAACATGTTGACACATTTAGCCCCTGTAGTTTGTAATTCCTCACTTTCTTTCACAATTGGCTTCGTATGATCCATGATTTATTCGTTTAAGGGTATAAACATCATGTAGGGTTATTGAAAGATATATTTATCTGATGTTGACATCTTGAACCCTTACGTTCACATATTTTCCTTGTTTGTCAACTTTAGTCCTTCATACGTAATCTTTCACACGTTCAAAGTTTATGACACGTGTCAGTACATTATTGGACATGAATTTTCGAGGTGTTACACTATCTGTATGGAACTAGATGTACAATCTTCACTGATCACAAGAGTTTACAGCACATTTTTGATCAAAAGGAGCTCAATATGAGACAGAGACGCTGGGTTGAGTTGTTGATCGACTACGACTGCGAAATCAAGTATCATCCAGGGAAGGCGAATGTAGTCGCTGACGCCCTCAGCCGAAAGGAAAGAATTAAGCCCATAAGGGTTAGGGATTTAGAAATGATTGTTTAGACGGACCTCTCTTTGCGCATTCGTACCGCGCAGAGAGAAGCCTTGAAAGAAGGCAATATCGAGAATGAGTACCTCCGAGGGATGGAGAAGCAGTTGGTACCAAACGAGGAGGGAACCTTGTGTTTCATGAGACGAATTTGGGTTCCTCTGTTTGGAGGATTGAGAAAGGTTATATTTGATGAGGCTCACAAGTCACGGTACTCGATTCATCCAGGAGCGGATAAAATGTACCAAGATCTTAAGGATTTCTATTGGTGGCCCAGGATGAAAGGCGATGTCGCCGTATATGTTAGCAAATGTTTAACCTGCGCCAAGGTAAAGGTTGAATACCAAAAACCCTCAGGTCTTCTACAACAACCTGAAATACCCAAATGGAAATGGGAACAGATTTCCATGGACTTCATCACGAAATTGCCAAAGACGCCCAAGGGTCATGATACAATCTGGGTAATAGTAGACCGTCTGACAAAGTCTACGCACTTCCTGCCGATCAAGGAGAAGGACAACACAAGTAAACTCGCTGAAATATACATGAGGGAGATTGTTGCACGTCATGGAGTGCCTCTCTCGATTATCTCTGATAGAGATGGACGCTTCGTATCGAGAATTTGGCAATCCTTCCAAGAAGCATTTGGTTCTCAGTTAAACCTAAGTACAGCATTTCACCCACAAACGGATGGCCAGAGTGAACGAACAATTCAAACATTGGAAGATATGCTGAGAGCATGTGTAATGGACCTGGGTGGTAGCTGGGACAATCACTTGTCGTTGGTCGAGTTTTCGTACAACAACAGCTACCACACAAGCATTGGAGCAGCACCATTTGAAGCTCTTTACGGACGCAAGTGTCGATCACCCCTATGCTGGGCTGATGCGGGTGATAGGCAGCTTGTTGGCCCCGAAATCGTCCAAGAGACGACAGACAAGATTGCGCAGATTCGAAAACGCATCGAGGCGGCTCGCGACAGACAGAAAAGCTATGCAAACCAAAGGAGGAAACCTTTAGAGTTTCAAGTTGGGGATATGGTTTTGTTAAAGGTTTCACCCTGGAAGGGTGTGGCACGCTTTGGAAAGCGTGGGAAGTTGAATCCGCGTTACATTGGTCCTTTCAGAATCCTGCAAAGGATTGGGCTTGTAGCATACAAATTGGACTTACCTGCCGAGCTTAATGGCGTTCATGATACATTCCATGTATCGAACCTGAAAAAGAGTCCAACTCAGGAGACGGTTATCATTCCTGCTGACGAGGTTCATATCGACGACACACTCCACTTTGTTGAGGAACTGATTGAGGTTACGGATTGGAAGGTTAACAAGACACGCCGGAGTAGTGTCAAACTCGTCAAAGTTCGATGGAATGCACGACACGGCCCTGAATTCACGTGGGAACGTGAGGATCGTATGAAGGCCAAGTACCCACATTTGTTCCCCAAGACCCCTGCAACTAGAAGTAGAACTTAAAATTTCGGGACGAAATTTTCTTAACAGGGGGAGAATGTGACAACCCGCATAATTACAGGTACCGTACAAATTAATTTACCCTAATTATGTGCTTAATGACTGTGCTTGATTACATCTGACGCTTTAAACTGCTTACTGATTTATGTTATATACATACATGTGCATTCTTTACATACAGTCACTCTATTTATTTCATACAGACTCTTAGTGACAAACCTGATGCACAAAGCACAGTTAACATAGTGAGCAGATAACTCAGACACATGCTGACAATGCCAACACATAGACAAACACTATTTTTAGGCCAGTATGGGCCAGAGATAAAGCACTACACCAATATGGAGTGTAGGGAAGTGAGGACCATAAGGCTATGTCACTAGGTGATAGTTTGAGTGCCAGAAAGTGCCTAAAACTCATTTTAAATACAGAATTTTGCGATTTCTGTAACAATTCAGCTTTTAACACACTCATATTATACAGAGTATTGACTAAATGGTCCTGAACGCTTTCCTAAGTGTTCGAATTAAATTCGTTACAAAAAGATGCACAAAAGACACTATACAGTACAATTAAACGCTTTAACGGAACGATACATAACCAAACAACCAGACATTACCCGAGACACGAAAATATTGTCAGAAATATTATTTTAGCATTCTTAATTAATTACGATCACAAAAATCCCCATACACTATAGAAACAAGGCATACACCCACTATTCTTGATAATACCCTTAACCTTCTAATTAAATACCCACTAATTACCAAAATTTTCATTTTACCCCCCCCCCAACCGAAAATCTGCCCATGATTACATATATATTTTGTTTAGATTTTTGTAAAGGTAATCTTAGCTTTTATTGGCCAAAAATATTATGCATGATGACACTAGGTTCTAGGTTGCTCATATTTCCAAGGAAACTCATCATCACCATCAAACCTACACTCAACCTCACCCCCCTCCCCTTAGTTTCGGCTCCCCCCTCCCCCATAACCGATTTCACCATCACCCTCTCTCATAACTTCATCTTCTTCACTACAAGTCTGCTTTCCAAGCTTGAAGAACATTCAAAGTAGTTACGAGTTGAAGGACTCTCAAGGAAGCTTTGTTCAAGCCTCTAGCACTACCATTTCTCCATCATCCTTGCCCTAAGATTTTCACCCTAGCCTTGTGCTAGTAGTAAGTCCCTTCACACCATTGTCTCATCTTGTTCTTGGTCATGATACTTAGTAGGAGGATGATAATCATGTAACACAAGAAATTGAACACTAAAAAGATGAACACGAAATTCTGCATAAAAACCCTATATAAAAAGGTTGTATGAAGTTGAAATCTGGATGGTTTAGGGTTGCTTAAAGCATGATTGAGGTTTGAACATTAAATCATCGATAAACCATGGTTAGGACCTTTGTTGATGCGTTTTTAGTAACTTCTACAATGTAAACAGCTTGCTGAGTTGTATTTCCAGCCGACTTCAACAGGCTGTAACTGGACCGTTTTAAATCGAAAAACTGATTTTCTGAAGCCTAAAATGTGTATTTTGGAATAACTAAACAAATGGCACTGGAATCATAATTTTTCGAGACCGTTTACTATTTTTAAGGGACTATTTTTGGACAGCAGCTCAAGCTGCATTTTTACTGCAGAAAAAGTGTGTCATATTCGGAGTCATAACTTGAAACCTGAGTAAAATCGACTCATGGAATTTTTACAGTAGTTGGTCACCGTTGTCACGATGACCCTCCAACTGGAATTTTGTCAAACGGACTTACGGTTAATTTTTAGTGAATTATTCCATAAACTGCAATCAGAAAGTAACAAATCTGATTGCAGTCGGGTAAATAAATTTCTATAAAATATAGGTAACGAACTGGACCCTGATATTTTTACATAATAAATTTTGGAACATATAGGACCTTCTGTAAAAATTTGAGAATTCTTGGAAAAGGATAACTATTTTATAAAAATCCTCGAAAACAGTCCGGTTTCGAGTAATAAAGTTGAAATAAAATATGTAATGTTTTGTATGTCTATATGTCAGTTTGATTATTGAAAATGAACTACGGGGATATATGTAAAAGAAAATGATATGCTAATTAAGCATGGACACCTCTATTTACAAAGGAAACTATGACGAAATTTTCTGAAAATCCGAACACTTAGTAAAATATTCGAGAAAATTTGATACGAAATAGTTGTCTAACTATTTTTCTAAGAACGATAGTTAAGTTAAAATAATTATTTATGTTTTAACAAAATAATACCAAAGTGACATAACTCAAAACACCAAACTCTAAGCCAAGGCACGGCCCGTTCGTCTAATAGACATTAGTACGTTGTAGGTTGTCGTGTAGCGGAAAGAGTTAAGATTCGAGTCAAGACGCACTACGGTGAGTTCATGACCCCCTGTTCCTTTACTCATTTCGGTTTTATACTTCGGGGGTGGAATATATGTTTACAATTTATTTCAGACATTTTATACATGGTATTGTTAGCTTAAGGAGGGTTTTTATTACGCGATCAAGTGAGTGGTGGGCATGACCCTTAAGGCCATTAATTCTCATCGTAGGACCACGGGACATGAGTGATAGATCTATTTGGGTGTAGCGAGCCCACACCCATGAGGCCGGGGGCCCATATGGTGACTATGTCTTCATACCGGAGACAAATTTGCTAGGTTTGAGTCTTCCTGCATCATTCACATATACTATTGGATTTGCATCCCAATGGTGATCAGTTTTTCCTTATTGCTACATACCAGGTACTATTTTATTTACAGACATACCAAACGGTTTTATATACATAGACTTACACATGAACTCGCTCAACTTTTTGTTGACTTTTTAAACTACATGTATTTCAGGGAATTAATTTGGATCTGGCAAGTGTTGCATGATTAGGCAAAGCTGCGTACTTAATAAGGATGTCATCCAAAGTTGTAGGGTTTGGGAAGTGCAACTCCTTCCTGGACAAGTTGCATGTCTCTTATCCTTGTTTTGTCGATTAGTCTTCCGTTGAGTCTTACGAACTCGTTTTAAACAAGTAATGTTTTGTAACGCATTTTGTGGTTGATGTTTTAAGACAATATGTTATGCATTTTTAATTATTTTAATCGATGAAATCATATATTTTTATCATATAGCATGTTGTGATTGTTGTTATGGTATTAAGAAGTCACACCAAATAAACCCATGCTTCCGCAAAAGCCAGGGTGTGACACCTAGGATATGGAATGAGCAAATATTCCAACACGGCATATGATTAAGTTGAAATACTAATTATTTTGACAAATAATTATCCCTCGAAATGATATAAGAAACGTAACTCAAAAACGTAAATACAAAGGCAAGGCACGGCCCGTTCGTCTAATAGACCATAGTACATTGTAGGGAGTCGTGTTTGCTGAGGAGACTTGAGTTACAAGCACAGAAGACGCAATACCGTGAGTTCATGTCCCCCTTTTCTTTTTAACTGTTTTCAGTTTTATACTTCGGGGGTGAAATACATCTTACACTTTTACAGACGCTTTTATAAATGGTATGGTTAGCTTAAGGAGGGTTTAGACGCTTAGAGCAAGTGAGTGGTTGGCATGACACTTAAGGCCATTAATCCTCGTTGTAGGACCGAGGGACATTAGTGATAGATCTATTCGGGTGTAGCGAGCCCCACTCCTGAGTCCGCTGAGTGGACCATGAGGTGACTAAGTGTCCGACGCACAAATCCGCTAGGTTTGAGTCTTCCTGCATCACTTCACACTTATCATTGGCTTTGCAACCCAATGGTGGTCTCTTTTTCCTTAATTGCTACATACCAGGGATCTTCATACATACAGACATTTTTACAAAGGTTTATACATACTCACTTACACGTGAACTCGCTCAACTTTTGTTGATTTTTCAAACTACATGTATTTCAGGGAATTAGTAAATGGATCTGGCGGGCGTTGGAGTTTTTAAGCTGCGTTGTGAATAAAGATGTCATCCAAGTCATTAGGGCTTAGGAGGCGTATCTTAATCCTGGACGAGATACGTGGTCCTAATCTCGGGGTTGTTTCAAAATCTTTTGTTGAGTCTTTTTGAACTCCTTAAAACATGTTATGGTTGGTAACTTGAATTTGGTCTCGTTATTTCAAACAATTGTGTTGTACTACTTTTAAACTTAAATTAATGGATGTACCTCTACTGGTTTTATCATATAGTGTTGTTATGATCATATGCAATGGTATTAAGAAGTCACACCAATAATCACGCTTCCGCAAAAGTCAGGATGTGACATAATGAATGTCATTCGTGTTATGTATTAACGCACCAACAAGTTCGTTCACATTATTGAAATCGTTGTGTTTAATATAAACCATAACATTTGTTTCGAAAATTCGAAAATTGTTTAGCACATATGAATCACCCCCAAAAACAATTGAAAGTAGTAAAATAGGGGAACTATGTACTCACTTGAGATTGCAAGGTATCCTTGATTAGGTGAACCGACAAATCTCGGGAAACCAAGGAATCAAGTGGCACCTAGTATCGGATCACTATGTTAATAAATTGACACCTAAATCGGGAGATCGGGTAGAATGAGGTCTCGTAAACCAAATGAGTATTGGAACTCATGTGATATGGTTTAACAAAGCCTACATTCTGAAATGGAACCTATCCTAAGTGCTTACGACCCGTTATGACCCGTTAAGGTAGTCTACGCTACTTCAACGCGTCAATTGCGCAAAAGCGCATTCGAATAGCCTAACTAGTCCTATGACAAGTATTATATGCCTTAACATGTTTAATAATATTGCATAATCAGTTTAAGTGTCAAAAATTAAGTTACATATGTTTAAATTCAAATTATGTATGAAAAGGGCATTTTGGTCATTTTCCTAAGGCATATAAACTACCTATCATACAACTAATCAAACTAAGTGACCATAAGGTATAACCTTGGAAGGTTATTCCCTATACAACTACGGTCACAATATATGTTTGGTCGAATCCTAATGATCGACCAAACGAGTCGGGTTCGAAAGTCTAAGTTGTTGTCAAGACCGCTTGACTTACGATCCTATATAAGCACTAAACTAAAAGTGATGAGTTAAACATGTTAAAACATGTCAAACTAAGTTAGAAAACTGATTTGATATCAAAACAAAGTGTTTTGATACCCGAAAATAGTTTCGTCGCAAAATGCACATAATCGTGCATTTTAACCGAAACTTTGACTCGTCACTTCGCCTAATCAACGTGGTAATCAGTAGATATATTCACAAGGAACTATAACCATCGTGATTACGCTCACGTTGCAAAGTTCAAACGAACTTTGTCTTGACCAATTCATGGTCAAAGCTGAAAGTCAAACACTGTTTGACTTTCTTGCTTAAAATAACAATACAAGCATGAAGGAACACTTACAAGAGTCCAATGCTTGAAGAGAAGACTAAGAATGCTCAGGTAGGTGGCATTTAACTAGTGATTGCCTCCACTTAGAGCAGATTAGAGTGGAAAGATCAAATGAGCAAGGAACAAGGTTGAAACCCCTTGCTATTTATAGATTTCTTGAATCCACAAGATCATTCCAAGTGTTTTTAAACATGATCTTGACCTTACACTTGTTAAACATTGATTGGGGAACTTGATAACACACAAACCAGCCCACAAGATGCAAAATCAAGGATTAAAATCAAGGACAACAGCTGATTTAGAAGTTTCTGAATGAAGTGGTGCTGGCAGTAGCTTACGGAATGTAAGCAATACCCCATACGGTCTGTATGGGACCTGCAGACCAGACAGTTTTGTATTTTGGCAGTTTTAGTCCCTGAGCTTGGTTTGTCGCATTTTGGCACTTCTAACACCCGTCAAGCCCATTTTCTGTGACAACTGTCAAAAATCCAGGTATCCGTACAATTAATTAACCATGATTAGTGCCAAATGACTGTGCTAAATTACAATTAACTACTTTCTGATTACTGTATCATACTTACATGTGCCTCACATATTGCATAATGTCACATCATTATTACATGCAAACCATATTGACATAAATGATGAACAAAGCACAGTTAGCAGATGACTCCAAAAAATGCTGACAGAACTAAGCACATAGACAGACAATACAATGAGACACAAAATGAGTTAGAAACCAAGTATTACACTAGTATAGTGTGTAGGAAAATGAGGATCACAAAACTGCTTTTCTAGGTGATAGTTTAAGTGCCGGAAAGTGCCTAAAACTCACCCAAAGTGTTAAATTCAACATAATTCAGCAAGAATCAGCATTTTAACAAGCTAGTAACATGCAAAAATATGACTAAATGGTCCTGAATGCTTTCCTAAGTGTCGTGAATTAAAAGTGTCACAAAAGGTAACATAAAGAACACTAAACTGTATAGTTTAGCACTTTAATGAACCAGTATCTAACCGAACAACCGGACACTACCCGAAACATCAAATTTACACTAGAAGCATTGTTTTAATGTTTCCAAGCTAGTTATGATCCCCGAACATCATAACACCCACTAAAAATATCTACTAACTAATGTATGTAACTAATACTTAAGATTTAACTAAATGGTAACTACTTGGTTAGAACCTAAGCTAATACCCCCCCAACCTATGTAATCGGCCCAAATGGCCCCACCATCTTGATTTGTTCTAATATTTTATTAGATCTTGTTTCCTTCATTTAGACACGTGAACCATGGGATAAACCTCTAACATGGATTATAAGTAAACTTGGAAGATCTTATGTTCATTTCTCACACACACTAGATCTAGTTCATCTAGTCCGTCCATCTCTATGTTTTCCATGTTAACACGATGATTATATATACACTCTCAACTGATTAGAACATTAGCAAAACGGGTCTCACTTTCATGAGTGATGAAAATGGGGTTATTAATCTTAATAAAAAGGGGCTAATCCATCTTTCAGCCTCATCTCATCTGTGCTACAAAGATCCGTTTCGGCAACTTGATATCCCCAACTAACCGAGTCACACTTGGATTGGATGTGAAAGTGGAAGGAGACTATTGGAGTAGTTCTATTGGTTACGTATTGGGAGATTTAGAAGGCGAGAAATGAGAAAACTTTCAACAAGAATATATTCATTTAACTCGCACAACGTATCTCATTAAGGAAATTCTTTTTTACAAGTAGATCTAACTATATTAATATCAATTAGAATGGGCGGTGTGAGTTTAATATCCATTGTGTAATCCTTTAACTTTCGGGGACTCAGTATCTATAATTTTATAGAAGTTTCGTCGTAAAACAAAACTCTAAAAGAGCAATGTCGAGCCTTGCTGATGGTAGTGGTATTAGAAGCAAAGTACGTGAAGTCTTTAATTGTAACACCTCGAAAAATTTCGTCCAATAATGTCTTGACACGTGTCATAAGGTTCCGGTATGTGAAAACATACCTTAGAGGGACTAAAAGTGACAAACAGTGAAAACTATGGAACGTAAGGGTCCAAAGTGTCAACAATGGATAAATAGGCTCTATGATAACCCCACATAATGTTTATAACCTTTAACGGATGGTTCATGGATCATACGACGCGGAAATTGCACAAAAGTGAAGTATTGTAAACTATAGGGGCCAAAAGTGTCAACATGTTGAATTTATACCTCTGAGTGAACTTTTGGCAGACCCGAAGCCTTGTATAGCTAAAATATACTCACTAGAATATGTGGTAAAAATTTCATGAAGTTTCGTCAACGTATGAGAAAGTTATGGCCAAAACCGTACTTAAGGGACTAAAAGCGTCAACGTCGAATTTCAGGGCTTTTCGGTTGAGCGCAAAGTTATCCGAGGACATTACCATGTTGGTAAAAGTCCTAAGGTCCTTAGAAACCAAGTTTGGGGGTTTACGGGTCGAGAAAAGTAGCCGAAACATCGCGTACAAGTTCAGGGGTCAAAGCTGTCAATGTTTGAAACTTGTTTGGCTGAACCAGGGGTCAGGCGACCCGCCTGGGAAAGCCCAAGCGGGCCGCGTGGGTTGCCCAGTGACAGAAATTCGAAATTGGGTCAAATTGAGTCCGAATTTGAGTTGATTACAGTTGTTCTTGCCTCCTTTTGCACCAATTAGAAGCCTTGCATGCCTACATCAACAGTACCCTCGAAAATTCTGGTTTAAATCAGATTACAACCCTTTTCTTGGACAATTGCAATTGATCAAGAACACATTTCTCACAAGAGCTCTCAAGAACTCTCAAGGCAAGCTTCCTGGAGACAATCTGAGCAACAAGGCCGATTTCTAGTGTTCACTAATCACCTATAGGACTCTTGTAAGCTTTCAATTCGTTCTTTAATCCGTTCTTGTTGTGATTATTGATAAAAGTCAAACTGGGTGTTCATAACCTTTGACTTTCCGATTAAACGGATTTCTTTCAGTCATTTCTCGAATTGAAACTTGTTATAGATTGGTATTTATGTGGGAAACAAACCCTCTAAAGGGTACTCTCTGATTCCCACTACATGCATGCTAAATGTCGAGTCAAACCTATTTCTAAAAAGTCAACAGAAGCGATCTTTGTGAAAAATGACATGGATAATGATATAGATGACATGCAATCTGATTGATCATCATAAATAACTTGTAATACATATAAGAATGTGTTTTAATCATCATCAACTCGACAATCTATAGTATAGCCACGAATCGGAACCGAAAGTCTTGTAAAACGATTATTTCGTAGACTATCGATTCGGATTCGTACATGCATGTTCGAGATCTGTATTGGAAAGTATTTTTGACTATTTTTATTTTAGTTAAACTTTCTGGAATTTTCGTTGATTGAGTCTATGCTTAGCCGATTCGAATGCATGTTTCCGATTTATGCATAAAGTTGACTATTTTGCCCTTTTTGATTTAAAACGGGATTTTTGGAAAAGTGAAAGGATAGAAATCTTTATTCCTAATATATGAACTTGCACCGAAAGTTTCGGATCAGTTGGTGGTCCAGATTGTGAGTTATGGCCATTAGCGTAAAACTATATTATAAATTTACATAAACGGTCCTTTTTGCGTAGAACCCGTTTCTGGCCACGTTTTGGTACAAAACTTTTTACCAACTGATGTATTATAATATTCTGGGAATTTTGATGATTTTTAATTAATTTTTGGCTGAACGGATCCTAGATCGCCTAGTCATTTCGGCTTATGTCGGTTTTGACCGTTTTAGCCATAAAATGAGTTTTACACATCCTTTTGACCCGAAACCTTTTTCTACTGATTTTATATGATGAATAAATTATTTTAAGTATTCTGGAAATATAAAAAATCTCAGATTTAATTTGAAAACCCGAAAACGCCCTTAAATCGCATATTTAGCGTTTTAAGCGCATAGTAAGCGTTATACTTGTTTTAAACATATAAGACCTATACCTACTGATGTGTTTAGCATATTTTCATATAATAACAGTAAGTATAAGTATATGATCTCAGACTTCCAGTTTTGGCATTTTTAGCCCTTGTGAAATTACTAAATTGCCCCTACGGTGCATAGTTTGGTTTTAAATGATAAATTTGGTATATGGGTCATACCCTACTGATATAATATGTTATATTAAGTATATTTACTGTATGAACCAGACCCGAAACTCAGATTTCTAATTTTACCCTTTTATTATCTTTTAAATGACCAAAATGCCCTTCTAAGGCATAAATTGGGTTTAAAATTATTCCGGGCAATATAGAACATAACTTACTGATATAATATCATATTTTAAGCATATTATCTCAGGGAACTTGCATTTGAATCATTGGTCTACCCGCATCGCCCTTTTCGCGTTCGGTTCGGTTTACGTAACTAGTTTGCGTAAATTGACCGAAACGGGTCAAACGATATCATTTTTATTTCAAAATACAGAATGTATTTAGTATACCCATAATATACAAGTATTCAAACTTGTCGGGTCTAAATCACATTCTATCCGGTCTTTCGCTTAATCGTGCGTAAACCGTATCATTCCTAAAACTAACCGGTCAAAGCTTAGGCTTAAATAAAAGGCCGTTAGGAATCTAATAGGTTAATTATAAACCTTTGTTCCAGATTAGGAGGCCCGGTAAAAGCTACCAACACTTATCATTTGTGACTTATACTTACTCAGGTAAATACATTTTGACTTATTTTCCCTATACGGGCTTGGGGTACGGTATATAGAATACCGCTTGATCGAGCGCACAAATCATGCGCCTTGGGTGTACAGTCTTGAATAGTTTGTGCGACTCGTTTAAACAGTCTTGTCTTACTTTAGGCTTTGGGGGGTTATTGACCGTGTCCCGGAGATCCTTGGCATTATCTTACGAGATGGCCACGACCAGAGCACGGGGTGTAGGCGTACACCCGACGTGTATAACTCTTTAATGTGGTGTGTCATTTAATCTCTAGCCCGGACAACAGATCCCGGGCCACCAGAGATATAAGTGCATGTAATTCGTTCACAAGTTTATATTATATAATTATCCCAAGTTAATAAAAATATTTATGCCTTGTGCATTTAAATCAATTTTCAATCATTTTCAAAATGAGTCAGTCGATTTGTATTTACCAGTGTAAACTGACGTATTTTTCCCAAAAAGGTTAAGTGCAGGTACTATACGGAAATAGGCTGGTTGTTGCCTAAGAGCGTCCACTATAGTCTCGCAAGCTCGGACGACAATATATCTGTTGAACTATTTTTATCTTATTTTATTTGATCCGCCTGTGGATCCATTTCAACTACTGTGATATTTATTATTGCACTTTATTTAAAGTTGAAATGTTTCTATTCTGCTTCCGCTGTGCATTATTATATTGTGTTGATTGTCTATGACGATGCCAACTACGTCACTGTACCCCACACCGGGCCCACCGGTGACACGTGGAAATCGGGGTGTGACAGGTTGGTATCAGAGCCAACGCTGAGTGAATTAAACACTAATCTTTTGTGTTTAATCTCAGTTACACAATTGCACATTCCTCGATTTTCGAGTCTAGACAAAGAACTTAGGAAATGTTCAACATTTCGTTTAATTTATTTTTATTATTTAGCTTTGTCTTATATATTTGTTGTGCAACTTGTTTGACTTTTGACAGGATCACTATGCCGCCACGAATGAGAGGTCGAGGAGGATTTGCTACGTCTCACGACCATGAGGCAGGGCCCTCACATAGGCGAGCACCATCCGCCACGCACAACACAGCCGCCAACGACCTTTGGAGGTCTTTCGCCGAGCCTGCTAGACACTCGGTATCCGCCAGCACTTCACCGTCTTTACCCCACTCGTTTGGGCCCCACTCGGAGAATGGGCCCCATGGTTCGCATGGATCCTACATACCTTTGCATCAGTCACCGCACCAGTATCCAGCGCCAGTCTACCAGGGTTTATATGACCCTAATGCTTTTGGGGATGAGCCAGTGGGCCATAACCCACTTGGACCGGAGGACCACTTTTCTGGTGGTCACGAGATGGACGTCGACGAGGATACGGACCCCTCGCTACCGCCATCAGGTACGCCTAACCATCCGATAGAGATATCGGATGGGTCGCCATTTAGGGGATCACCCTACAATGGTGGGGACAGCTTTCAGGAGAGATTTAAGCAGCATGATTGGTATTTCACCCCCAGCCACAACTCTCCGATGCTCCAGTCTCACCAGGTTTCACCGGTGCACTCGCAGCACCACTCGCAGCAGCAGCAGCTCCAGCAGCAGCCACCTCTACCGCAGGACCTATCTGAGGCCCTATGGCGTGACGTGATCACTCCGTCACCACCGCCGCCACCAGTTTTACCTCCTCCGCCTCAGAGGCCAAGGAGGAATGCGCGCATGTCTACGCGCGGAGGGATTCGCATAGGCACCCCTCCACATGTTGGTAGCAGCCGCTACACGTCTCTACCCAGGGAGTCCGAGACAGGGGAGTCTCAGCATCCCGTATCAGAGGTTACTTCTGTACCGATCCCGCCTCTGCCGCCGCAGAACTATGGAGAGCCGATTCCGGCTTATGCTAGTGCAACTCAGTTTAACCCGTTCGAGCATGTTTTCCCTCAGGGTTATGATTACACAGGAGACCCTTATTGGCAAGCTGTGAACTACAGCTCACTCCCACCTAGTGGTCCATTGGGAGACACTTGGGCTGCTGGGCAGTCTACTTTTGGTTACCCTCCGGGTTACCAGCAGCCACCGCAGCCGCAGCCGTACCAGCCACCGCAGCCACAGCAGTACCAGCCACCGCCACCGGCGCCTATGATGTCGCCGCCGCAGGTTCAGGAAATTCTGCATGGGATTGATAGCATGCGACGTGAGTTTCAACACGAGATGCGAACTGATCGCCGTCGCACCAGTGGCATGTTCAAGAAGGTGTTTGATTTGCTCAAGGGTAAGAGCAAGAGGGATCATTGAATCCTTCGATTATTGTCTCATTTACTCATGTCCCTGCGTGGACATCTATCCTTGTACTCTACCCCTGCGTGGGTATATCTATCTTATTCTACCCCTGCGTGGGTATGCTGTTCTGTTGACCCCTGCGTGGGTTTGCTTTATTTTATTTTGTTATTGTTGTTACTTGTTTAGCCCCTGCGCGGGCATGTTATTCATGTTATTCATGTTATTCATGTTATTTCAAAGTCCCGTTTAGGGCAAATATGTACTGGTATTTTATTTGAAATTGAAATGGTTAGTTTGAATTTACCATTTTATTTATATGCATGAATACTAATAAAATAATGGAAAAATATCAATTTTTATTTGATTTGCCATTTTATAAGAATCTTAGTAAGGTATAACCTAGCTTGAATGCCTTATTAACAGGCCTGGCCATGATGGTAAAACCTGGTTGAAAGGATTCAACTCCCTGTTAACATCTGAGAACATGTTAACATTCTGGCTAAGCGTGATCTGTAGAATCACACAAGCCACCCTTTTTAATGAATTATCTACAGATTTCTATCTGTATACAAGTCTATTAATGACTTGATACCTTCGGGTTATGACTATGTCATATAGTGGCAGTTGTGGTCTATGACTCCCTGCCTAGTAAAGAATTATCTACAGATTTTATCTGTACACAAGTCTGTTTATGACTTGATACCTACGGGTTATAACTATGTTATGTAATGACAGTTGTGGTTTATGACTCTCTGTCTAGTAAAGGATTATTTGTTTAATTATACAATTTATAATCCTATAAAAAATCTAAATTATAATTTAGTAATTGTCCGTTGTGACTAGGCCTATGGTGCCGATATATATATTTTCATTCCTTGATTGCTAATAAGAGCCTGAATGAAATTTATTAAATTAACTGCTAAGGTTTTTGATACCATGGTTAATAAATCGTCTAGGACGATAATACTGTTAGGTTCTAAATTAGACCTTGTCCTTTATTGTAGCTTAAAGCTACAATGGCCAAATCGGAGGAAACCAACAGTCATTCTGGGGAGCACCCAGACAATACCAGGATTCACGTCACTGGTGAAGAATTGCAAGCACTGATAGATAATGCTGTCGCCAAGGCTATGGATAGGCAGTTCAAAGAATCTAGTAGTACTCAGAGTAGAACCCGCACAGTGACGCATGTCAAGTCTAAGACTCATTCAGGGGTTCATAGTAAGCCGCCATCTAAAAAGAGTGAGCCGAAGAAAGCTGAGGATGATAATCACTCCTCCAACCACAGCAGCGTCCCAAAGCAGGAGATTAAGCTGAAACATGACACGTACAGCAGGTCCTGTACGTACAAGTATTTTGTATCCTGCAAGCCCAGAGATTTCACTGGGGAAAAGGGAGCCGTCGATTGTATGACGTGGATTGACGAGATGGATACTGTGGTTGATATCAGCGGGTGTGCTGATAGAGATGTTGTGAAGTACGCGTCCCAGTCGTTCAAGGGAGACGCGTTAGCATGGTGGAAGTCACTACTTCAAGCTGCCGGTAAGGCCGCCCTATATAGCATGAACTGGGATCAGTTTGTAGCACTGATCAAGGAGAACTTCTGTCCACAGCACGAGGTCGAGCGAATCGAATCGGATTTTGTATCCTTGGTCATGAAGAACCTCGATTGTCAAGCGTATCTTACTACGTTCAACACGTTGTCTCGTTTAGTGCCTTACTTGGTGACCCCGGAGCCGCGTAGGATTGCTCGATTTATTGGGGGTCTGGCACCGGAGATAAAGGCAAGTGTCAAGGCTTCAAGGCCTACAACATTTAGATCCGTAGCTGATCTATCCCTCTCCCTCACTCAAGACGTGGTTAGATTGAGAGCTATGAAGAGCTCTGAGGAGAACAAACGGAAACGTGAGGATGACACCTCACGAAGGTCTGAGAAGCGACATAGAGGGAACAACGACCACAGGAAAGGGTCGGGGTCTAGGAAAAGTGATCATCAGTCGGGTGAGAAACCCAGATGCAAGATCTGTAGGAGACACCACTTTGGGAGGTGTCGGTTAGAAACGAAATCCCAGTCTTCAGAAAAACGATGTGGAATCTGCAAGTCCACAGACCATAAGGCTGTGGATTGCAAGAAGATGAAGGATGCAACGTGTTTTGGTTGCAACGAGAAAGGGCACATTCGGCCCAACTGCCCAAAGAATGCGAAGAAAGCAGATGATGGGAAGAAGACTAATGCGAGAGTCTTCAGAATGGACGCAAAGGAAGCAGTTCTTGACGACAACGTCATTACCGGTACGTTTCTTGTAAATGATGTTTTTGCTAGAGTTTTGTTTGATTCGGGGGCTGATAAGTCGTTTGTAGATGATAAGTTTTGTAAACTGTTGAACCTTCCTGTTAAAACCTTAAGCGTGAAATATGAGGTGGAATTAGCCGATGGAACCTTAGAAACCGCCTCGACTGTTCTAGATGGATGTGTTATATCCATTAGGAATCATTCTTTCCCGTTATCCTTGCTTCCCTTTAAGTTAGCTGGATTCGACATAGTGATAGGCATGGATCGGTTGTCGAGTAACCAAGCCCAGATTCTGTGCAATAGAAAGCAGGTGATAGTGAAGACTCCGTCTGGTGAGTCACTTACTATTCAAGGAGATACCCAGCATGGATTGCCGGAGCAAGTGTCCATGCTCAAAGCATCCAGATGCATGCAGAAGGGATGTGTCATTTATATGGCACAAGTTACCATTGATGAGCCGAAGCCGAAGATTGAAGATATTCCTGTTATTTCGGAATATCCTGAAGTATTTCCTGAAGAGCTACCCGGGTTGCCACCGGATAGGCAAGTAGAGTTTCGGATAGATATCATACCAGGTGCAGCACCTGTAGCAAGAGCACCATACAGATTGGCACCAACGGAGATGAAGGAGTTGAGGACGCAGTTGGATGAGCTTTTAGCCAAAGGTTTTATTAGACCTAGCTCGTCTCCTTGGGGAGCGCCAATCTTGTTCGTTAAAAAGAAGGATGGTTCGATGCGTCTGTGCATCGATTATCGTGAGCTTAACAAGGTCACTATCAAGAATAGGTATCCGTTACCCAGGATCGACGATCTGTTCGATCAGTTGCAAGGAGCAAGCTATTTCTCCAAGATTGACCTGAGGTCAGGTTATCATCAGTTGAAGGTCAAGGAGGAAGACGTACACAAGACCGCGTTTAGGACTCGTTATGGACATTACGAGTTCCTAGTGATGCCGTTTGGGCTCACCAACGCACCAGCCGCATTCATGGATCTCATGAATCGCGTCTGCAAACCCTATTTAGATAAGTTCGTTATCGTCTTTATTGACGACATCCTTATCTACTCGAAGAGCCAAGCTGACCATGAGAAACACCTTCGTTGTATTCTCAACCTTTTGAATCAAGAGAAGCTTTATGCCAAATTCTCAAAGTGTGAATTTTGGCTTCGAGAAGTCCAATTCCTTGGACATGTTGTAAGCGAGCGTGGTATCCAAGTAGATCCCGCCA
Organism: Helianthus annuus; assembly: GCF_002127325.2. Taxonomy (NCBI): domain Eukaryota; kingdom Viridiplantae; phylum Streptophyta; class Magnoliopsida; order Asterales; family Asteraceae; genus Helianthus; species Helianthus annuus. The sequence continues at coordinate 158,581,836 of NC_035446.2, read as the reverse complement.
AAGTAGAAGCAGTCATGAACTGGCAGGAGCCGAAGACTCCTACGGAAATTCGCAGTTTCCTCGGGTTGGCAGGATATTATAGAAGATTCATCGAGAACTTCTCAAGGATTGCTGCGCCCCTAACTTCGTTGACCCGTAAGAAGATTAAGTTTGATTGGGGCCCTAAGCAGCAGGAATCCTTTGACATTCTGAAGCAGAAGTTGAGCAATGCGCCAGTATTGACGTTGCCCGATGGTATAGATGAATTTGTGGTGTATTGTGATGCATCACATACTGGCATGGGCTGCGTACTCATGCAGAAAGGCAAAGTCATTGCCTACGCTTCTCGACAGCTCAAAGTGCATGAGAAGAACTACACCACCCACGACTTGGAATTGGGTGCGGTTGTATTTGCATTGAAGCTATGGAGACACTACTTGTATGGAACCAAGTGTATCATTTATTCGGATCATAAGAGTCTTCAGCATCTGTTCAATCAGAAGGAATTGAACATGCGTCAAAGGCGATGGATGGAAACTCTCAATGACTATGATTGCGAGATACGATACCATCCAGGCAAGGCCAATGTAGTTGCCGACGCCTTAAGCAGAAAGGAAAGGGTTAAACCGATCAGAATCAATGCCAAGCGCATTGAGATAAGAAATAATTTAAATGAAAGGGTGTTAGCTGCACAGAAGGAAGCTGTGCTGGAAGCTAACTATCCTGCAGAAAAGTTGGGAGTAACTGAGGAGCAGTTATCCCACGACAAAGATGGAATGCTACGACTAAACGGACGAATATGGGTTCCAGTCTATGGAGGACTTCGGGATGTTATCCTCCAGGAAGCCCACAGCTCTAAATATTCCGTTCATCCTGGAGCTGATAAGATGTACCAGGATTTGAAATCAAACTACTGGTGGATTGGTTTGAAAAAGTCTGTGGCCGAGTATGTGGCCAAATGTTTGACTTGTGCGCAAGTCAAGGCTGAGCATCAGAAGCCGTCAGGTTTGCTTCAGCAACCTGAAATTCCCAAGTGGAAATGGGAAATGGTGACAATGGATTTCATCACCAAGTTACCAAAGACGAAAAAGGGAAATGATACCATATGGGTCATAGTAGACAGACTGACTAAGTCAGCTCATTTTCTACCCATCAAAGAGACGTATAGCTCAGATATGTTAGCTCAATTATACGTCGATAAGATAGTAGCGCTACATGGTATACCTATATCTATTATCTCCGATAGGGATACTAGATATACGTCGCATTTTTGGAAAAGTTTCCAACAGTCGTTGGGCACTCGTTTGAATTTTAGTACGGCTTACCATCCTCAGACTGATGGTCAGAGTGAGCGTACTATTCAAACTTTGGAAGACATGCTTCGTGCATGTGCGATCGACCTAGGTGGTAATTGGGATAAGAACTTACCACTGATTGAATTCTCCTACAACAATAGCTACCATTCCAGCATAAAGGCTGCGCCTTTTGAGGCCTTATATGGTAGAAAGTGTAGATCACCCATTTGTTGGGCAGAAGTTGGAGATGTCCAGTTGTCTGGACCAGATATCGTCTTTGAGACGACAGACAAGATCGTTCAGATCCGTGATCGTTTGAAAGCTGCCAGGGATAGGCAGAAAAGTTATGCGGATCCTAAGCGCAAAGATTTTCACTTCGATGTAGGTGAAAAAGTGTTGCTTAAAGTATCACCTTGGAAAGGTGTGATGCGGTTTGGAAAGAAAGGCAAGCTAAGCCCGAGATACATAGGACCTTTCGAGATAATCGAACGTATCGGGTCAGTCGCTTACAAGTTAAACTTGCCTGAAGAGCTTAGTGCTATTCATAATGTGTTCCATATCTGTAATTTGAAGAAGTGTTTCGCTGACGATTCACTGGTTATACCGCATACAGATATACACATAGACGAAAGTCTAAAATTTGTGGAAAAACCTTTGTCGATTGAGGATCGACAGGTAAAGAAGCTTCGAAGGAAGCACGTGCCTATTGTTAAGGTCAAGTGGGATGCCCGTAGAGGTCCCGAATACACGTGGGAAGTGGAATCCACGATGAAAGAAAAATATCCCCATTTGTTTGAATAAATCTCGGGGTCGAGATTTCTTTTAAGGGGGTGAGGATGTAACACCTCGAAAAATTTCGTCCAATAATGTCTTGACACGTGTCATAAGGTTCCGGTATGTGAAAACATACCTTAGAGGGACTAAAAGTGACAAACAGTGAAAACTATGGAACGTAAGGGTCCAAAGTGTCAACAATGGATAAATAGGCTCTATGATAACCCCACATAATGTTTATAACCTTTAACGGATGGTTCATGGATCATACGACGCGGAAATTGCACAAAAGTGAAGTATTGTAAACTATAGGGGCCAAAAGTGTCAACATGTTGAATTTATACCTCTGAGTGAACTTTTGGCAGACCCGAAGCCTTGTATAGCTAAAATATACTCACTAGAATATGTGGTTAAAATTTCATGAAGTTTCGTCAACGTATGAGAAAGTTATGGCCAAAACCGTACTTAAGGGACTAAAAGCGTCAACGTCGAATTTCAGGGCTTTTCGGTTGAGCGCAAAGTTATCCGAGGACATTACCATGTTGGTAAAAGTCCTAAGGTCCTTAGAAACCAAGTTTGGGGGTTTACGGGTCGAGAAAAGTAGCCGAAACATCGCGTACAAGTTCAGGGGTCAAAGCTGTCAATGTTTGAAACTTGTTTGGCTGAACCAGGGGTCAGGCGACCCGCCTGGGAAAGCCCAAGCGGGCCGCGCGGGTTGCCCAGTGACAGAAATTCGAAATTGGGTCAAATTGAGTCCGAATTTGAGTTGATTACAGTTGTTCTTGCCTCCTTTTGCACCAATTAGAAGCCTTGCATGCCTACATCAACAGTACCCTCGAAAATTCTGGTTTAAATCAGATTACAACCCTTTTCTTGGACAATTGCAATTGATCAAGAACACATTTCTCACAAGAGCTCTCAAGAACTCTCAAGGCAAGCTTCCTGGAGACAATCTGAGCAACAAGGCCGATTTCTAGTGTTCACTAATCACCTATAGGACTCTTGTAAGCTTTCAATTCGTTCTTTAATCCGTTCTTGTTGTGATTATTGATAAAAGTCAAACTGGGTGTTCATAACCTTTGACTTTCCGATTAAACGGATTTCTTTCAGTCATTTCTCGAATTGAAACTTGTTATAGATTGGTATTTATGTGGGAAACAAACCCTCTAAAGGGTACTCTCTGATTCCCACTACATGCATGCTAAATGTCGAGTCAAACCTATTTCTAAAAAGTCAACAGAAGCGATCTTTGTGAAAAATGACATGAATAATGATATAGATGACATGCAATCTGATTGATCATCATAAATAACTTGTAATACATATAAGAATGTGTTTTAATCATCATCAACTCGACAATCTATAGTATAGCCACGAATCGGAACCGAAAGTCTTGTAAAACGATTATTTCGTAGACTATCGATTCGGATTCGTACATGCATGTTCGAGATCTGTATTGGAAAGTATTTTTGACTATTTTTATTTTAGTTAAACTTTCTGGAATTTTCGTTGATTGAGTCTATGCTTAGCCGATTCGAATGCATGTTTCCGATTTATGCATAAAGTTGACTATTTTGCCCTTTTTGATTTAAAACGGGATTTTTGGAAAAGTGAAAGGATAGAAATCTTTATTCCTAATATATGAACTTGCACCGAAAGTTTCGGATCAGTTGGTGGTCCAGATTGTGAGTTATGGCCATTAGCGTAAAACTATATTATAAATTTACATAAACGGTCCTTTTTGCGTAGAACCCGTTTCTGGCCACGTTTTGGTACAAAACTTTTTACCAACTGATGTATTATAATATTCTGGGAATTTTGATGATTTTTAATTAATTTTTGGCTGAACGGATCCTAGATCGCCTAGTCATTTCGGCTTATGTCGGTTTTGACTGTTTTAGCCATAAAATGAGTTTTACACATCCTTTTGACCCGAAACCTTTTTCTACTGATTTTATATGATGAATAAATTATTTTAAGTATTCTGGAAATATAAAAAATCTCAGATTTAATTTGAAAACCCGAAAACGCCCTTAAATCGCATATTTAGCGTTTTAAGCGCATAGTAAGCGTTATACTTGTTTTAAACATATAAGACCTATACCTACTGATGTGTTTAGCATATTTTCATATAATAACAGTAAGTATAAGTATATGATCTCAGACTTCCAGTTTTGGCATTTTTAGCCCTTGTGAAATTACTAAATTGCCCCTACGGTGCATAGTTTGGTTTTAAATGATAAATTTGGTATATGGGTCATACCCTACTGATATAATATGTTATATTAAGTATATTTACTGTATGAACCAGACCCGAAACTCAAATTTCTAATTTTACCCTTTTATTATCTTTTAAATGACCAAAATGCCCTTCTAAGGCATAAATTGGGTTTAAAATTATTCCGGGCAATATAGAACATAACTTACTGATATAATATCATATTTTAAGCATATTATCTCAGGGAACTTGCATTTGAATCATTGGTCTACCCGCATCGCCCTTTTCGCGTTCGGTTCGGTTTACGTAACTAGTTTGCGTAAATTGACCGAAACGGGTCAAACGATATCATTTTTATTTCAAAATCCAGAATGTATTTAGTATACCCATAATATACAAGTATTCAAACTTGTCGGGTCTAAATCACATTCTATCCGGTCTTTCGCTTAATCGTGCGTAAACCGTATCATTCCTAAAACTAACCGGTCAAAGCTTAGGCTTAAATAAAAGGCCGTTAGGAATCTAATAGGTTAATTATAAACCTTTGTTCCAGATTAGGAGGCCCGGTAAAAGCTACCAACACTTATCATTTGTGACTTATACTTACTCAGGTAAATACATTTTGACTTATTTTCCCTATACGGGCTTGGGGTACGGTATATAGAATACCGCTTGATCGAGCGCACAAATCATGCGCCTTGGGTGTACAGTCTTGAATAGTTTGTGCGACTCGTTTAAACAGTCTTGTCTTACTTTAGGCTTTGGGGGGTTATTGACCGTGTCCCGGAGATCCTTGGCATTATCTTACGAGATGGCCACGACCAGAGCACGGGGTGTAGGCGTACACCCGACGTGTATAACTCTTTAATGTGGTGTGTCATTTAATCTCTAGCCCGGACAGCAGATCCCGGGCCACCAGAGATATAAGTGCATGTAATTCGTTCACAAGTTTATATTATATAATTATCCCAAGTTAATAAAAATATTTATGCCTTGTGCATTTAAATCAATTTTCAATCATTTTCAAAATGAGTCAGTCGATTTGTATTTACCAGTGTAAACTGACGTATTTTTCCCAAAAAGGTTAAGTGCAGGTACTATACGGAAATAGGCTGGTTGTTTCCTAAGAGCGTCCACTATAGTCTCGCAAGCTCGGACGACAATATATCTGTTGAACTATTTTTATCTTATTTTATTTGATCCGCCTGTGGATCCATTTCAACTACTGTGATATTTATTATTGCACTTTATTTAAAGTTGAAATGTTTCTATTCTGCTTCCGCTGTGCATTATTATATTGTGTTGATTGTCTATGACGATGCCAACTACGTCACTGTACCCCACACCGGGCCCACCGGTGACACGTGGAAATCGGGGTGTGACATTAATACCACCTGACTTTCTCTTATAGTAGAAAAAATGTAAGTTTCCATTCTTTCTCCATTAATGTGTTTGTTCACTCATTTACTTTTAGCTAATTAACTAATACTCTACCTTAATTTGTTGATACATTTTGATACAGGTGACCCTGAAACCACCCGACAACTTGAATGATCCAATTGTGAGTTGTTGAGACTTTGCAAGGGAACATGAGACTTTTGAGGAACTTTAATTTTAAGCTATGTCTTTGTCATTTATCTTTATTTCCTTTAGACTTATTGGGTTTAATGTTTATCCTTTTGTTAGTTTTTTTTAATGGATATAAGATATCACTTGTCGAACAAAAGAAATCAAAGGGGTTTATGATAGTTAATGATATACTATATAAGTGAGGTGGCAAAGAAGAATTGGTAGAATTAAAATCCATGATAGTTGAAGGGAGCACCCATCCCACCCTTTTATAAATAATAGAGTAAATTACAAATTTTGTCTTTTAGGTTAATATCAAACTGCATCCCTTGCCCTTTACCTTTAACAAAACATTGAGTGTCCTTTTTTAATAATGTGCACACCTTCATTTCTTTCCACTAACTCTCATCCAACATTCTTTTGTTAAGTGATGCCAAGTGGCCCTTTACGTGAGGGGTAATTTTGTTATTTGAACTCAAAAAATTAGTAATGCTCTTGGTAGTGGTATTTGGTATGAAATTTTGTTTATTATTTATTATTTTGTTTGGTGGTGCATATAGTCATTTTATAATTTTTTTTCTTTTTCTATACAAATATTTTGTTATTAACAAATTCTTTTACCTTCTATTATTAAAGAGAGGTTGTGGACTCATTAGGACAAACTTGCTCGTGGATATCAAATTTTAGGTGTTTGTTAAATTAAACAGGAGTTGCACCTTAAACTAAGCGTGAACTAGGGGTGTTCAAAAAAATCCAAATCCGAAACCGAATCCAAAATATCCGAAATTCCGAATTCGAATTATCCGAAAATTCGGATTCGGATTCGGATAATAATATTGAAAATTTTCGGATATTTCGGATATCCGAATCCGAAATAATAAATAATATTATTTAATTATTAAATATATATAGATATGCATCCACGCTTCTTTTGAAAACCCTATCTCTACATTCCGCCGCATCCATATCCCCATTTCCCACTGCAGAGACCTCTCACCCTCTCAATTTAACATCTTCATGAAATTGTTCAAGAAATCTTGAATCCACAAGAGTTCAACAACCATTGTTCAAGAAAATCAAGACATCCTTCACGAGATGGTGAATCTACGGAAGTTCGACGGTCACGAGATGGTGAATCTTGACATCTTTTGAAATCATCTGCCTGACATCATGAATCGTTCAAATGCTCGACATCGTGACATCGTTCAAAATCTTCTGCTTGAAATTGTTTGAAAAAAATTATGTATGTTGTCCTTGTAATCCGATTGGAATATCTAGATAGATTTCTAGATTTCTGTTGACTTAAATGATAAGAAATCCAAAAGATATTTGAGTTATCTATGAAATTAATATGTATGGTTATATATAACTTCATTTGGTGGCCATGAATATCATATAATGGATTCTGCAGATTATTAGCACCATAGATCCAAAAAGCATCTCAAGATCTTTGTTATTTGAGATCCTGTACAATTTTTATTTTATTTTTTTTAGGTACATGGATATCCGTTTTAATATCCAAATCCGTATCCGAATTTCGGATATCCGAAATTTCGGATACGGATTCGGATATTGAAAATAGCTATCCGAAATTTTCGGATATCCGAAATTCGGATATCTGAATTACCGGATATCCGATTTTGAACACCCCTAGCGTGAACAAATTAATCACCAAAACCGATAACCGAACCATAACCGACATAACTGAACCACTAATAACCGATAACCAATGGTTATGGTTATGAAATTTTGTATAACCGCTCAATCGGTTATGGTTATGGTTATGAAGCTTTGGTTAACCGATATAACCGAAACCGAACCGAACTTGTGATGTTAACTTTATATAATGGATTTGTGTTTTACAAAACCATATAGAGGATTTTTACTAAGATATTAGTAACAAAATGATCTTGATGTAGATGGCATTTATTTTGATAAAGAATTAAAGTGTTATGGCCATAATTGTTTTTGTTTAAGAATTACCTTATTAAAAACAACCCTAAATGGGTAGTTTAACCAAAAAGTTTAGTCTCCGTTATCTTATAAAATAGGCTCAAGCTAAGTTTAAATCGTGCACAACGCTATTTATTTCAAACCTTGCTTGGTTACTTAACCAAAATTAACCAAAACCGAACCATAACCGACTTCATAACCGATTAACCGTAACCGAAGTTTGGTTATGGTTATGGTTACCAAAACTCCATAACCGAACTAGCAGTTATGGTTATGGTTAATAGTAAAAACCGAACCAAACCGACCCATGCACACCCCTACCTTAAACATATTAAATTTTAGGTGTTTGTTATCACACCCCCCAACCGATGGTGGAATCATCGGGGTGCGACACTAGGCGAATCAGATTGCTCAAGAGAATCCATAACAACTATTATATGATAATATCTTTAATGCTTCATCATCCCATACTAACGAACAAATACTCAACAAACAGTCATTACAAATAACGAGTCTCATAAACAAAACATGATCCGACAACCTAGATTTTTATTTGTGGGATTCTAGACTTCCTATCTTGTTTGCAGCATAACAATCCATCAACCTGTCACATACGTTAAAATAAAAGTCAATAAATAAAGTAAAGGTGAGTACACAAGTTTAGCATAAGTATAGTATGAAAAGCGTTTACGCATAACCAACATGTAACACGTAACGGGCGAATCAAGTAACTATCACAATGACACTAGCTATCCACATGACTGTGAGTAGAGTATGCGTGACACATGTTCACCGAAGCGAACAAGTGAAGTAAAGTGTGTGATCCTTAGCAACCCCTGACTAAACAGGTGCTGAGTCCAAACTATAGTACTATCGTTGCTAAAGGCGAAAGGCAAGTCATCACTATATAACATAGCAACAAGTATTCAACTTATCACGTATAACATGCGAGAGTGGCTAGCGTTCGTAAAGCGTTTAAGTGTTGTGTTTTTTTATAGAGAACGTATGTAACACCCAAAAGTGCGTTAAGCGAAAAGGGTTCGAGTATACTCACAGTGCGCGTCTAAACAAGTAAACACGTTCTGAATGGATTGAAGGGAGCGTCGGATAAGCCTGCATACGGGAACATAAGCGTAAGTCCTCCAAAGTGCTAAAGCGGTCGAAAATCGAAGCGTCGGTGGGAAACAGAGGCTTCGTACGAAGCTGTTTCGTACGAAGGCGTGCCTTCGTACGAAGGTGGGTCTTCGCACTTGTGCAGCTTCCGTTGTCTAAATTGAGTGTCTTCGCGTCTGTCTTCAGAAAATCGAGTGTTCATCCCGCCAACCTTAAGCTACTGATTAAACTTAGAGTCAGAGAGGTCTTTGTCTGAGTCACGGATGAGAATCGGGCTGTGGTGTGTGAAACCAGTGCGTTCGTACGAAAGCAGTGCCTTCGTACGAAGCCATGTGTGCCTTCGTACGAAGGCAGTGCCTTCGTACGAAGCCAGGCTTCGCACAGAACAGTCCAGTTCACAACCGTGGCTGTTCTTGGTGTTCGGAGCTGTGTTTTCGCCTGAATCGGATGTATTTTCGAGTCCAATTCAAGACGGTTTTGACACTACCTCGTTCCACTATTTAGTGAACGAAATACATGCCGTTTTAGGTCCGTTTTAGTGTGAAGATCAAGTTTAAAAGGTTTTTGAAAGAGTTTTCACTTAGATCTAACACTTGGTGAGTGTGAAACCTATAGATTTCTAACTTGGGAAGCCGAAGCTAGGCCCAATACACTCGGTTAAGTGTAGATCCGTGATAGAATAAGAAGATTCAATGAAAAAGATGAAGATTTGTGTAGAAATAAAGAAGTTTAGATGAAAAAGTTGAAGTCTATATGAAAAAGATAGGAGTTTTAGATGAAAACCTTGAAGTTTGGATGAAATCAAAGTGATTCTTGTGGAAAATCGTAGTGGAAAACGTTGTGTAATCATGTAAAAATGATAAATCTTACTTGAAAACAATCGGACAGCAATTCGGTAGCATTTCGATATGAAATCAGCAAGTGAGTGAAATGGAGAAGGGGTTTGGCTATTTATAGAGATGGTGGGTTCACACAGAAGCACTCGTTCGAAGCTGGCTGCCTTTGTACGAAGGCAGTGCCTTCGTACGAGGCCAGCTGGCTTCGTTCGAAGGTGCTATTTTGTGTGGAACAATCCTCGGTTCGCGTATAGGATGCTTGTTTAATGCTTTTTGTGGCGTTAGTTGGTACTTTAAGTATTTTAGCGGGATATCGAGTGTAGCGTTGTGTTGCGTTGCGTTGTGATGCGATAAATCGAGTTGCGAGAGTTTGCGTTTGAGCGTGTAATAACCACATATAACATAATTAAACAAGTAAACAGACAAATAACACAATAACATAAATAAATCCGCGTTTCGAGTTTGCGTTGAGTTGAGTTTGTGTTGCGAGAAGCGAGTGCGAAGGCGAGAGTGGTTACCGAACAAACAAACATACTTGGTAATTAAAGTAGCATAATTTTATGTGATTCACGTTGCGTTAGCGTTGAGTGTTGCGAATATAAAGCATTTAAGCGTGCAGTGGTGCTGTGTGATGAAAATGTATTTAGTATAACACAAACCTTTATTTATATCGAATCTCGGAGTACAAAACGGTTACAAATCGAAGCAAGTAGCAAACGGATAACAATACGAAAAGTCGGATTGTTACATTTATTAAATCAAACAGGAGTTGCAACCAGAGGCAAAACTAGTGTATTAGGAGTCGTAGCATGGGTTACGGCTCAATCCCGTATTCGTAGTGCATTTTTTTAATTATTTTATTTTTGGTTTTATACAAGGGATACCCCTAAAAAATATGAGGATATCCCTAACCAAAAAATCGGATACTTGATATTACTAAAATCCTAATTTTTTATAAGCCAATCATTTTACAACCCAAAACTTGTAGAATAATTAAGCCCGAATGATTAGATAAGCCCAAATTAATTATAACAGAACTGAAAAGAGGCCCAATTGGTAAATAACAAAGATTAGCCCAAGACCCAAAACAACAAAATACACCTTTTTGATTATGGACGGCAATTTGGAAACCAAACGTCGAACAAAATACAGCTTCTGAAATCAACTTCGTCCCTGCTGCCTGAACTCTGAAGTGCTGGTTGTTGTCTGTTGAGTGCTGAAAGCCTGAAATCGTCCCTACTGGCCTGATGATCGCTGGAATCATCCCCGTTGTTTGCTAATTCGGAATTCACCTCCCTTTAGATCGCTCGAATCGTCTCTGCGTAGCCTCACGTCATCCCTGCTGATCGTTGACCGGCGTTGACCTTTGATTTGTGAGTTTTTTGATCCTTTTATTGCACGTAAAAATCTTTTTTTGTTGGATACCCCTAAATTAATGGGCTAGCTCCGCCACTGGTTACAGTTGCTTCGTTGAATGTGTCGGGTCGTGCTGCATCGACCAAATCGGACTCATGTTGGTTTTAGTAGTTTGATGACATTGGATTCTTGAATAATTTGATAATCATGGCAAAAATGCTAATTTTGTCTATAATCTCACGTAGAAAAACGGTAAGTTATCTGACATTACAAAATAGGAGTCTGTGAGACTTTGTCGATCATTGCAAAGAAACTATAATCCAAATATTGTCTATGTCTTCCTTATAAATGGACCAAATGCTTTCATTTTTATTAACTTAGTAAACTGTTTTGATCAAATAAGAAACAAAATTTATACGGGCATCTCGAAAATGTCTCAAAAGTATCCTTTATAATTTTAAATCTTTATTCCTTACCATTTGATTTTTTATGTATTCAAACCGTGTTTCCTTACCATTTTATTTTTTGTGTATTCAAACCGTGTGATACATGACTTTTAAATCTAGTATATGATATATCACTTGGTAATAAATTATTACTAGGGGCAATCCACCACACTTTGCTGCGGGGTTGTCATTTTTTGCTGTACTAAAAAGTGTATCTTTTGTGAAACATGCAGAAGTTTGTTTTAGAAATTTGCAGTATTGATGTGAGGCAACAAAGACGCTCCCTTTTAACATCCATGGGGTGGTTTAGCGCCCCCTTAAATAACAAAAAAAAATTATGATTGGTTGCTTCAAGGTGGTCCCCACTCTCTCCCCTCTAATGCCCGTTAACCAGTTGACCCCTCTAATGCCAGTTAACCAGTTGACGTTGCCTTCGTTAACGCCCCTCGATGGTGGGGGGGACCGGTGTTGGGGGCGCCATCCAGCCGAGGTGGCTGGGGGCGTTACCCCACATCGCCTGCCTTACAAAGAAGACAAGGACATGCATTTTTTTTCTTTCAAAAATCAACGTGCGGATGTTAATGGATATAAAAACCTACAAATGGCGTCTCTACTTGCCTTTCTTATTTTTTTGAATGGCAAAATTCCCCATTTTGAGCCATCCCAAGACTCGAACTTCCACCACATGATTGAGAATAGCACACCTTTACCACTCCATCCTCGTTGGGACTCTACTTGCCTTTCAATTAAGAACCGCTACAAACTTATCGTACTTGAAACCCTAAGGAAGCTCAATCGTGATTGGTGGGATGCTATTAAACAAACATGGTGAAGAATAAACTACAGAAACATATTTACCGTACATAATCAAATATGTTTAAATATCCAAATCACACTACACAAACAAATACGTTTAAATATCCAAATCACACAACATGAAAAAAAAAAGATGTTCACAACCAGTCTCAAAAAGGGGGAAAAGTAAAAGGCGTTTTAGATAAAACATATATCAAGAGGTGAAACCAAACTTTCGACGTACTCAATGGAGCGTATATCCTTGAAATAAAAGGTCTTGTGTACGTTGCTAAACTTAAAAATCCTGGATATTCTTTCAAAATGATCAAAAGTTTCCGAACCGTTGAGCATTATACCTGAACCTTTTGACGTGTCATAGATTACCAGTTGGATTGAGCAATTTGTCAAGAGAATTTTTGTGTTGCCCAAAATACAAACAGGGAGGAACTTGCAACAACAATCATCTTTCAAACCAAACGTGAATGAGTGTACTTTCGTCCACGAGTTCTCATCACACTCTTCTTTCATCAACCACATATCGAATCTAGTGGTACCAATGATGGTAATCACGCAAAGGCATCCGCCTGTGGATTCCAAAAGAAGCCATGTGTGTTCAAGTCCATTAGGTAGTTTTATCCTTGAAAATACCATCTCCTTAACATTGAGGGCCAAGATTTCAAAACAGGGATATTCATATATCACCCAATACAAAAAGCCATTTAGAAACACACCCACATCACCCCAGAACCAAAAACCCCGTTTCATGTATTGTGGCGTGCTCCACGAACTAGTTTTAAGATCAAAGACGTCCCATTTAAACCACAAGATAGGGGCAATAAATTCAAATCTAACAATCTTTAAGTCATGCATGGTCTCACCATGGCCAAATCCAAACACATAAGAGAACTTACATTCCGAAGAAGGTGGATCCATAACCACAAGTACATTGGATGCACAGGTTAAGGGATTGTATAGGATCAGTTGACAACTAAAGGACTTATGAGTAAGAGCCAAAAGCACAATGCCATTAAATGTCCCAACTATGGAAATTTCTAGGCCTTCCTGGTGTTGTGGGGGAGAAGGTATTCTGACCATGGAATGAGTCTTGTCTTTTACCGGTACGTTTTCGTCTATAGCAACAAGAGGCTTTAGTAACGGGAAAAGGACCATTCTACGTGATCTCGACTTCATAAAATATGGGTCGGAAATTAGACGATTCCAATGCTTTGACGTGCATCTGAACCGTAGTAAAGGCTTTCCTGGAAGTCGAGCAAGGATGTTGCGAAGGACGTCATCGCCTATATGGACATTCGCCATAGATTTATATTCCAGTGTTTAATGGCAACGGAAGGAAGGAGGTTCTTGCTTATAAGGAAACCCTACTTCAGTTTTATCTAAAATATGCTTCTTTAATTGATTTTAAATGTTAATTGAATTATGTTTAATTTTGGTTTGACGAATTCTAAAATAAGCTAAAGCCAAAAGCCTAAAACCTAAAACCAAAGCATGTAGCTTTTAAAATTTTTTGGAGCTTTTATTATTTTATGTTTAAAATACGATGTTATCCAAATTATTTTATTTTTGAAATATGATTTTATCCAAAGGAAAAAGTTGAAAATTTACCGGATGACAAATTTTTATCTTTGTTTTTTTTTTTTCAAATAATAACCACTTATAGATGAAGCTTCTAATAAATCAAATTTGCCTCTTTATCGTTATATATTATCAAAAAAAGTATCCATTTAAGTGCTAGAACTTACCACTCAACACTTACTACAGCCACTTTATCGTTATATATTAATAAAAAAATTTATCCATTTAAGTGATAGAACTTACAACTCAACACTTGCTACAAATTGTAGTTTTATGTTATAAAACTGAGATTTACACAGTTTGTATAGTTTTTCTTTGCTATATGTTATAAAACTGAGATTTACACAGTTTATATAATCTTTAGAGAAAAATGCTCGGATAGTCCCTGTGGTTTCGCATTTTTTCACCTATAGTCCCCAACTTTCTAAAATTACCTGAATAGTCCTCAACTTTTCATTTTTCGTTCCCGGATAGTCCCTGACACAGATGAAGGTTAGTTTGTTCAGTTAAATGGGTATGAAATGACAAAAATACCCTTGTTACTAAAAAAAGTATTATTAGTTATCTATTTATTTAGTTATCTAATATTAATATTGAAAGCACGTGGCCCACTTTTTACCTATCCCACCCTTTTCTTTCTCTCTAGTTCACCGGACCTCCACCACCTCCGTCGCCATCAACACTCAGCCACCACCGCTATCATCACTACCACAACCACCCCCGCCAGAACCGTTGCTATCATCACCACTGCCACAACCAACCTCCGCCATCAACACCACTGCCGGTCTTGAGCTTTTAGTTGCCGGTCTTTGCAGCTCGTCGGGTACCCTCCTGTTCTTTGCAGCTCGTCGGTTACACAGTAAATAACCTCAACACCAAGGGCAAAGTCTCAAACAGATCTATTGTCAGCAAGTTCTTGTGATTGTTATATATATGTATCACTAGCATGTAACGCCTCCTTACCCCTCTCACAACATTCAAACAAAAGATTCTCCCAAAATCAAAATCATCGATTACTTGTAATCGTTGAGAGAGATCCACTGTTCGATCTGTTTGTTTGTTGTGGATAGTTAACTTTGTGGCTAATTTCTTGATCAGTTATGGTTCCTCAAAACATTGGAATTCTCGCTATGGAGATTTACTTTCCTCCTACTTGTATTCAACAGGTATTGATTTTGTGTTTTGATGATCTAAGCATTTGTTGGTTATCTCGTACGGATTGAATTTGTTTCGGTATTTAGGTCTAAATCGTTGGTACAGAAAACGAAATGATGATGAAATTTGTTTTCTTTTTGGAGAATTTATTGTTTGTGTTTGGATTTAGATTAAAATAGTGAAACTGATACAGTTTGGGGTAGAAATTCTAGTTTGGTGACGGTTGGGATTTTGGGGTGGTGGTGTGGAAGTGTGAATGTCGTGATGGCAGGGACGAAGGCGGTGGTATTTTTGGTTAATTTCTGTATTTGATTTGGTGGAGAGTGACTATGACGGTGATGGTGGAGGGTGGAGGAGGGTGATGGTGGGTGAAGGTTGAAGATGAAGTGTGGTGGTGGGGTTTTACAAATAAAAATGAAGAAGATGCTCGAATAGTCCCTGTGGTTTGGCCTTTTTAAGGAAAGGGTATTTTTGTCATTTCACATCCTCTTAACAGAGAAAACAAACTGAAGTTAGACCCAAGGACTATCCGGGAACAAAAAATGAAAAGTTGGGGACTATTCAGGTAATTTTAGAAAGTTGGGGACTATAGGTGAAAAATACGAAACCACAGGGACTATCCGGGCATTTTTCTCTAATCTTTAGGTAATGTTTTAAAGTTGAATTTTAGCAAAGGAAGGGGCCAAAAACTTGAAATATAAGTGCCAATTTGCCAACAATTGGCAGAACCAATAGCGACGTAATGACAGATTAAATGAAAAGAAAAAACTGTTTCGTCACTTTTCTTCTTAACCCAATGGCTTTCATCCAACCCTTTCCCTACTCGTCGGGCTATACCCGCAATACCTGCGGCGGTCTGTGGGTTGCATGTAACACCCCGTGTTTTCCAAAGTCAAAGTCAAAGTCAAGTGTTGACTGTTATTGGAATTAAAGATTAATAAAGATTAATTTCATTTTAGTTTCATTTTGATTTTCATATTATTTGGAGTAAGTGTTGTATAATCAAACTAATCGACCGATAATCGAACTGTGAATCAACGACCGACTGTGAATGATAGGAAGTAACAATGCAATAAAGCTAATCAATCAATAACCAAGGTGAATCGAATCAATCATCAAGCTCAAGTGTGGGGATTTTAGTACTTTTTATACGTGTGTGTGTGCCTTATGTGTTACTTGTGCATGTTTACTTTTATATTAAAGTGTGTGGTGAATCAATCAAATCAATCAAGACTCAAAGGTGAATCAAACTCAATGGAAATCGAATCCGAAATGGTTGTAAGGATGCTTGTATGTTAGATATAGTAGTTGAGACTAAAAGTAATTTGATTAGGAATTCTATCATTCTCAAATCATCGTTCATCGAACTCGAAATATCAAAAATCGTCGCGAAACACTCAAAACCAGGCAAGCCAATCGAACAGGGCAACCTGATCGAACAGGCTAGCCGATCGAACAGGCTGTTCGATCGAGCAGCTGCTCGATCAGGGATGCTGTTCGATCAGCTGACCCTTTCCTCTTTTGGAAGCCTATAAATAGGGCTGTCTTTGTTAAACTTTCCACTTTTGGAAAAGCTCTGACCGACCAGCCTCTTCTTCTCACTAAATCTCAGATTTCTCTCAAACCGGTAAGTATTTCACTCTAATCCTTGTACGTTTTTGTTCATTAATCGATTCTCCACCTTTCTATCTTTCAAAATCTGAATTTCATCCATGAAATCACCAAGATCTAGGTGTTCTTGGGTGATGTCATCATGTGTTCTTCAAGAACACTAAGTTTTGACATCATTCCACCATGAATAACTTAGATCTAACCGATTTCCACATAAATAACCTAAAATCTTCCAAAGATCTTAACATTTCACGGTGGAAAAGGATTGGAAGATGGGTTTTCATCTATCTTTCAACTCTTTTACACTCAAAAAGGTGAAAACGAGACTTGAACCGACTTACAAATCAATCTAAACAAACACATGGTTCAAGATTCGGGCTTTACCGAGAGATATACCGATTTCGGGTTAAACGTTAAACTTAGGTTCCAAACCGTCTCTGACCGAGTTTGGGTGATTCCTGCTCGAGTCAGTAGACTAAGTAGGGACTTCAGTTTTGTGGTTCAACTCGTAGTCAAAATATCTCTAAAACATCAACAATTAACGGGAATAACCAAGTGTTAAGTGAAAGGTTAACCGAATCAAGAAGCTGGCCGAACGGCTAGGCTGTTCGATCGAACAGCCCAACCGAACGACTATGCCAGCCGATCGACTAGGCTAACCGATCGACTAGCACTTAGACCCACCAACTCACAAAGTGTAATATTGACGAAGTACTGTTCGATCGACTACGCTACTCGATTGTAATCATTACTACTCGAATCATGAGATACTACACTTCAACACTTAGACTTTTCGAAACATTGGAATGTCACCCGATCGAACATGCCAACCGATCGAGTGACATATTTGAGAACAATGAAGTGCTAACCGATCGGTTGGGCTAACCGATCGAACAGCTGTTCGAACGGCCAACTTGAAAGGTAGTACAAACCATCATACACAAACACATCCTTCTCATTAAAGGAAGAAACAATCCACTTGAAGGAACCAGCCGATCGAGCCAGCCGGCCGATCGAATGGATGTTCGAACGGACTTTCAAACCAATCGAACAGCCCACTCGATCGAACTGCTGTCCGATCGAATGGCCTACTCGATCCAAGTACATTGTTTACTTTTTCCGCATTACTCATCGTTGTGTTATCGAACTATGCAGGCTAACCTATTCTCAGTGCTCCCTTCAATCCACAACCAACCACTGTGAGTATACTCGATCCCTTTTTGCTTTCAGCACTTTTGGGTGTTACATACGTAATCTATCAAATTCACAAACAACACAAACTATTTGAACGCTAACCTACTTGCATGTATTACTTGTCTAAATGATTGCTGTTTATTATGTTTACACGTGGAGTGCTATCTGCCTGCTTTAGCAACGTAGTACTATAGTTTGGACTCAGCACCCGTTCACACGGGGGTTGCTAAGGACAATTACTTGCATGGATTACGGTGGTAATCATGTATTGCGAACTGTCTCGGACAGTCAACTTGAAGTCATTGGTATCGATGGTCCCATGTTGATAATTTACATGCATCGTTTGCCCTTGTGTACGTGCTTGGTTATGCGTAAACTATTCGAACTCTATATGCTATATCAAACTTGTGTACTCACCTTTACATTATATGTATTGACTTTTATTTTAACGTATGTGACAGGTGTTTAAGCTACTAGCGTGCTAGGGAAGCGAGGCAATAATAAGCTTCTAGGAGCCAGTGACCTTAGGACAGTGTCCATATACCTGCTCCAGGGTCATAATTATCTGTAGATCTTGTACTGGCACCTGTAGTCAGTGAGATCTATAGTTAGCCGTCTAGAAGTCTTAAAACAATATTTACATTCGGTCTGTAATAATTAAGATTTGAGTTGTCGGAACAGTTCCCATATTGTTTAGTTGATTTCTATGATAACTTGTTATTATTTGGGACACGGTATGGGACGTGTTATATAACTGAATTGTATGATAGTTGTTGTGGAAACTTCTGAACAATCTGTTCCGCTCAGTGCCGCGCCCCGATGATTCCGCCATCGGTTGGGGTGTGACAGATTGGTATCAGAGCCATAACTATAGGGAATTAGGTTAGACACGATCTAGTCCGGATCGCTGTCTTAGAGACCTAGACTATAGTTAGGAACCAAGAGACCAAGTTTATGTGCTTATTTTATGTTGTTTCCTTCTATTCTATCATTACATCCGAACTCCGAGCCAAATTTTGTAATTTGGACGGGATTAGGAGTGAAACCCACGAATTCCTGCCTAAATTACAAATTTTTGCCAATTATTTTGTGTGATTTTCTATCAACAAACGGGGGAGAATTATACCAAATCAGGGCTGAAACCCTTAATTTGATGAAAACTTTCCTCTAAATTTTCTTAAAACAAGGAAGAAATTGCTGAGCTAGGGGTGAAACCCTAACCTTGGCAGTTATTCCGACTTTATTTCATCTCGCCAAGGCAATTGACGGACTCCAACGACCTGAACTCACGAGTATGGCCTAGAATGCGCATGCATAATGCCCAAGAATCGAGGCAGAAACATGTCCCCTAGAGTCGAAAGTGACGACAAGTCAACTGTGAATAGTTAAATTGCCATGGTTAGTCAAAGTCTAGTAGCCGCAGACAATCCATTTTCCGATTTTAAGTGTTGCTTCGTTGATTTTAA